>NW_020327356.1:0-34469 GCF_001858045.2 Oreochromis niloticus | reverse complement strand
AGAATTTGCATTTCCTGCGAAAATGCAGTGTGGATGCTGTAAAGCTGAAGCTGTCAGCTGAAACTAGCTGAAAAAGCTGAAAAGTTGCAGAAGTTGTAAAACCTTTGCAAAAAATTGTAATAACTTTGCAGAAGCATAAGAAACTTAGCAAAAATGTAATTACTTAGCAGAACTGCAAAACGTAAGAAACATAAAGGTACTTGGTAAAGAAAACATAATACTGGCAGAAATACAATAACAAGCAGAACTTAGCAGCAGAATTAGAATAAATTGTAACTTAGCAGACACTTTTCAGAAATACAGGATTTTAGCAAACATGGTACAAGATTACATAGATACTTTATTTAAACAAAAATACCTAACATTGCACAAATACTGTGATTTAGGACAAATACTACAACATAGCAGAAATGCTGTAACAGCAAATATTATTGCTATGGCACAAATAGAAAGAATATGCTCAAATACTATGATTTTGCTCAATAATATGATTAAGCAATAATACTAAGATTTAGCAGAAATACTGTATTTAGCACAAACACCGAAAAGTAGCAGAAATACTGTAATTTAGCATATAGTTAACTTGCACAATTACAAATATGGACATGGTAATGGCCTGTATTTATATAGCGCTTTTATGGTCCCTAAGGACCCCAAAGCTCTTTACATATCCAGTCATCACCCATTCACACACTGGTGATGCAAGCTACGTTGTAGCCACAGCCACCCTGGGGCGCACTGACAGAGGCGAGGCTGCTGGACACTGGCGCCACCGGGCCCTCTGACCACACCAGTAGACAACGAGTGAAGTGTCTTGCCCAAAGACACAACGACCGAGACTGTCCGAGCCGGGCCTCGAACCGGTAACCTTCCGATTACAAGGCGAACTCCCAACTTTGAGCCACGATCGCCCTATATGGAAACACATGCACAGAGACACACACAGGATCCAATTCAATCAACCAGTGTAAATATATTGATTTTAAATCACACAATAAGATACACCCATAAAAAGGCTCTCTCTCCTCTCTCTCTGTCATACAGACACACACACACACAACACACACACACACACACACGCAGCAGCAGCAGAAGCAAGTGAACAAACAGGGGCTGTACATACAGTGTTTCCTGTATGTTTCTAGGTGGGTCAAAAAGCCTGGAGCTGCTTAATTTGAATCCACCATCAGAAAGGCTATGTACTTTTCCCGCCAAAACAGGTGCACCTGTTTTACACACGCAGCACAGAGACAGGATTTGTGCAGTCTATTTTTCATAGTGAGGACTCCTCTCAAACAAATGGCTATAATTTCCTTACCAGCTGCGCCACTGGGAAAGACAGTGAGCTCTTGGGAAACGGGTGATGAGCAGTCAGAATTAGATCGCGGTGAGAGGCAAAGAGCGCCGTTTTTTGGAGTTACAAAACGTCGTGTAACTCCAAAACTAGGTGGACTAGAAGCATAATTCTTGTACTGGGTGAATCAGCGGACTTTGGTGTACTTTGACTGCGATTTTCATTACTCTTTGTACATCGTCGCTGAGATATGACGAGAGAAGAAACGGCAGACCTCAGATATGATTGGCTGGCTGGGAAGCTGGCAGAATATATAGTAATAGTGTGATTAAGATTAACATAAGAAATACGTATTAAGCACAAATCCTATAAAAAGCAGAAATACTATATTAAGCACAAATCCTATAAAAAGCAGAAATACTATATTAAGCAATATAAAAATCCTATAAAAAGGTATAAAAAGCAAAAATACTGTAATATGATTTGGTAGAAAAACTATAATTAATCAGAAATACTATATTGGCAGAAATACTCAGCATATACTGTAACATGACAGAAATTCTCCACTTAGTAGTAATACTATAACATAACACAAATGTTATTGAGAGTTGAGCGGCTGGTACTCTGGTGCAGTCAGCACAATCTGGAGCTGAACACTCTTAAAACTGTAGAGATGACAGTGGACTTCAGGAGACATCCCTCAACTCTGCCCCCCTCATCATATCAGACAGCCCTGTGTCGACTGTGGAGATCTTCAAGTTGCTGGGTACACCATCTCCCAGGACCTGAAGTGGGAGACCAACATCAACTCCATCCTCAAAAAGACCCAGCAGAGGATGTACTTCCTGAGACAACTGGGGAAGTACAGTCTTCCACAGGAGCTGCTGATCCAGTTCTACACTGCAGTCATTGAGTCTGTCCTGTGCTCCTCCATCACAGTCTGGTATGGTGCAGCCACTAAACAGGACAGGTGCAGACTGCAGCGGACTGTACGGGCAGCAGAAAGGATCATCGGCGCCCCCTGCCCTCCATCCAGGATCTGTACCTCTCAAGAACCAGGAAACGGGCAGGGAAAATCATCACAGACCCCTCACACCCTGGACACAGACTTTTTGATCTGCTGCCCTCTGGCAGACGTACAGAAGCCTGCAGACCAGGACCACCCGACACAGGAACAGTTTCTTTCCCCTCGCCATCTCCCTTCTAAACAGTTGAACTGTCACACTGCTCCACTGCCAGACTGCAACTGCACCTTATGTACATTCTGTAGTATTCATTCCACCTCATTTCATTTCTGTATTTTATGTATATACGTTTAGATTAGTTATTTATAGTTGGTTTACACAGCTTTGTGTATGTATGTGTATGCATGTGTAATGTATATATAGATACGTGTGTGTTGTGCGTGTGTGTGTGTGTGTGTGTGTGTGTGTGTGTGTGTGATTTACATTGCTGTGCTCGAGAGCCACCATCTACCGGAACCAAATTCCTTGTATTTGTATGCACATATACTTGGCCAATAAACATGATTCTGATGACTTGGCACAAAAACCATGATTTAGCAGAAATACTATGATTGAGCAGAAGTACTAAGATGTAGTAAAAGTACTTTGATTTAAGAGAAATCCAATTATGGAGGAGTAATACTTTAAAATGGGAGAAATATTGATACACACACACATTCACAGAGCCTAAAGGGAAGAGTATTTGTGCCATGGAGTGTTAAGAAGAATGTGAGGTCCATATTAGAAAAGCTGGTAAAAAGTTTTCAGAATTGTAATAAATGATGAATATGAATTAGTGGTCTGTGATAGTGTATTATTTGTAGGGCAAAAAACATGTTGTCCAAGGTGGAGTTGAACCACGACTTTGGGTTGCAGACCTGTGTCATTACCAGCTGCGCCACTGGGAAAGACAGTGAGCACTTGGAAACAGGGTGATGAGCAGTCAGAATTAGATCGCGGTGTGAGGCAAAGAGCGCCGTTTTTTGGAGTTACAAAACGTCGTGTAACTCCAAAACTAGGTGGACTAGGAGCATAATTCTTGTACTGGGTGAATCAGCGGACTTTGGTGTACTTTGACTGCGATGTTCATTACTCTTTGTACATCCGTCGCTGAGATATGACGAGAGAAGAAACTGCAGACCTCAGATATGATTGGCTGGCTGGGAAGCTGGCAGAAATATATAGTAATAGTGTGATTAAGCATAAATACTACATTTAGCAGAAATACTGTATTAAGCACAAATCCTATAAAAAGCAGAATACTATATTAAGCAATATAAAAATCCTATAAAAATGGTATAAAAAGCAAAAATACTGTAATATGATTGGTAGAAAAACTATAATTAATCAGAAATACTATACTGGGTAGAAATACTATATTGAGCACAAATCTTATAAAATAGCAGAAATAGTATGATTCAGCACAATAGTAATAACTTAAACAGAAAAACTGGAAAAGCAAAATGGACAGCTGAAAAATGCTGAACATGCTAAGGGTCCTTCAAATGTACTTGTTAAATGAAAAAAAAACTGAGCAAAAAAAGTGTAACAGTCACACAATCAGAAATATGGAAACATATGGAAACACACATGCACAGAGAGACACACACAGGATCAAATTCAGTCAACCAGTCTAAATATATTGAATTTAAATCATACAATAAGATGCTCCCATAAAAATTCTGTCTCGCCCTCTCTCTCTCTCTCTCTCTCTCTGTCTCACACACACACACACACACACACACACACACACACACACAGGGAGAGAGAAGTAAGTTTCTAGCTCAGTCAAGCAGCCTGGGAGCTGCTGAATTTGAATCCACCAATCAGAGAGCCTGTGCACTTTTTCCCGCCAAAACAGGTGCATGCAGCACAGAGAGACACAGGATTTTTGCAGTCTATTTCTCATAATGACGACTCCCCTCAAACAAATGACCATAATTTCCTAACTATAGGGCTAGAACGGTCATTCTTACACCGTTTTGTTCAGAAGAGATGGGGGAATCTTAAAGTGTTGACAATGTATCATTAAAATATGAATTATTAAAGATATTTGACTTCTAATGCACCATAACTGAGTAGAGCAAAGCAAAAACTGCCTTGACTTGCCCTCAAACAACGCTTTCTAACTCTAAATCTATTTGGAGTATCAATATCATTTTTTCACCGTAAGAGACAGCAGGCTTTGGTGAACAATCATGGAAATTTTCAGGTCTTTGTGGAAATCCAACAAAAAGTTATGACGAGAGAAAAAAGTGGTTCATTTCCAGAGTTTGAAATCTGAAGAAATCTGAGCGAAGGACGAATTTCCTACGCTCAAACAAGTGTAACTCATCTCAGAACGGTAATAGGTGAGAAAAAAATTCTTGAATTGTGAGCGTCAGGAGTGTCTGAAGATATACTGGGACAAGCCTCATGTTTTAACTTCGCTTCGTTAAGGAGATATGACGATTCGAATATGCCTCTCATTACAGAAATCAAGCGGTGATTTTGAACAAA
This sequence comes from Oreochromis niloticus, assembly GCF_001858045.2. Lineage (NCBI taxonomy): Eukaryota > Metazoa > Chordata > Actinopteri > Cichliformes > Cichlidae > Oreochromis > Oreochromis niloticus. The sequence goes on along the minus strand of NW_020327356.1, from coordinate 29,672 downwards.
CTCTCCATTGACTTTCTATGGAGAGTTTTCAGACTTTGTGTTGCTCTGAGGAGATTTGCAAAAATTCTATAAGTCTCACAACATGATGGTGACATTTTCGGAAAGCCAGCAAAAATACCTACGTTTTGATGTATAATTTGTGGAAGTTGAGTGAAAATTGAGCAAGTAGCAAGAAGTTGTTCGGACATGAAGAGAAGACTGCGAAACCTACAGTGGCACACTGGAAGCCAAGTGCATAGCAACCATAACAACGCATGTATTTTCTGAAAAATCACAATTTTGCAACTCAAAACTTTAAGAGGCATAAAAATAAAACGGTAAAGATTTGAAAAATCTGATTTATTCCTGAATAGCCCAATAATTTGAGAACATTTTAAAGTTTGAATGGTTGTTCTACGTGAAAGTAGGAAAAAGTAGTTAAGTTTCAAAAACAAGCAAAATTTAGCAGAATTGCAGAAGTTTCCCATTCATTTCAATGGGACAAATTAAAGGAAAAAAGTGGAATATTTAAAAAGTATAACAGTAATAACACCAAAAGATATAGCGATCATTAGCAGAAATAGCAGAATAGTTTAAAATTTGAACGGTGAAAATCGGCTGAAAATTGTGGAAGTAGTTAAGTGCCAAAAAAGTGAAAAAGTGGCAACTAGAATAATAACTAGAAAAATTTGCATTTCCTGCGAAAATGCAGTGTGGATGCTGTAAAGCTGAAGCTGTCAGCTGAAACTAGCTGAAAAAGCTGAAAAGTTGCAGAAGTTGTAAAACCTTTGCAAAAAATTGTAATAACTTTGCAGAAGCATAAGAACTTAGCAAAAATGTAATTACTTAGCAGAACTGCAATAACGTAAAGAAAACATAATACTTGGCAGAAATACAATAACATAGCAGAACTTAGCAGCAGAAATTAGAATAAATATTGTAACTTAGCAGAAACAAGATAACTTTTCAGAAATACAGATTTTTAGCAAACATGGTACAAGATTACATAGATACTTTATTTAAACAAAAATACCTAAACATTGCACAAATACTGTGATTTAGGACAAATACTACAACATAGCAGAAATGCTGTAATTCAGCAAATATATTATGCTATGGCACAAATAGAAAGAATATGCTCAAATACTATGATTTTGCTCAAATAATATGATTAAGCAATAATACTAAGATTTAGCAGAAATACTGTAATTTAGCATAATAGTAATAACTTGCACAATTACAAATATGGACATGGTAAATGGCCTGTATTTATATAGCGCTTTTATGGTCCCTAAGGACCCCAAAGCTCTTTACATATCCAGTCATTCACCCATTCACACACTGGTGATGGCAAGCTACGTTGTAGCCACAGCCACCCTGGGGCGCATTGACAGAGGCGAGGCTGCTGGACACTGGCGCCACCGGGCCCTCTGACCACCACCAGTAGACAACCAGTGAAGTGTCTTGCCCAAAGACACAACGACCGAGACTGTCCGAGCCGGGCCTCGAACCGGTAACCTTCCGATTACAAGGCGAACTCCCAACTTTTGAGCCACGATCGCCCCCATATATGGAAACACACATGCACAGAGACACACACAGGATCCAATTCAATCAACCAGTGTAAATATATTGATTTTAAATCACACAATAAGATACACCCATAAAAAGGCTCTCTCTCTCTCTCTCTCTGTCATACAGACACACACACACACACACACACACACACACGCACACACACACACACACACACACGCAGCAGCAGCAGAAGCAAGTGAACAAACAGGGGCTGTACATACAGTGTTTCCTGTATGTTTCTAGTGGGTCAAAAAGCCTGGAGCTGCTTAATTTGAATCCACCAATCAGAAAGGCTATGTACTTTTCCCGCCAAAACAGGTGCACCTGTTTTTACACACGCAGCACAGAGACAGGATTTGTGCAGTCTATTTTTCATAGTGAGGACTCCTCTCAAACAAATGGCTATAATTTCCTTACCAGCTGCGCCACTGGGAAAGACAGTGAGCTCTTGGGAAACAGGGTGATGAGCAGTCAGAATTAGATCGGGGTGAGAGGCAAAGAGCGCCGTTTTTTGGAGTTACAAAACGTCGTGTAACTCCAAAACTAGGTGGACTAGAAGCATAATTCTTGTACTGGTTGAATCAGCGGACTTTGGTGTACTTTGACTGCGATTTTCATTACTCTTTGTACATCCGTCGCTGAGATATGACGAGAGAAGAAACGGCAGACCTCAGATATGATTGGCTGGCTGGGAAGCTGGCAGAAATATATAGTAATAGTGTGATTAAGCATAAATACTACATTTAGCAGAAATACTGTATTAAGCACAAATCCTATAAAAAGCAGAAATACTATATTAAGCACAAATCCTATAAAAAGCAGAAATACTATATTAAGCAATATAAAAATCCTATAAAAATGGTATAAAAGCAAAATACTGTAATATGATTTGGTAGAAAAACTATAATTAATCAGAAATACTATATTTGGCAGAAATACTGTAATCAGCACATATACTGTAACATGACAGAAATTCCTCCACTTAGTAGTAATACTATAACATAACACAAATGTTATGATGAGTTGAGCGGCTGGTACTCTGGTGCAGTCAGCACAATCTGGAGCTGAACACTCTTAAAACTGTAGAGATGACAGTGGACTTCAGGAGACATCCCTCAACTCTGCCCCCCTCATCATATCAGACAGCCCTGTGTCGACTGTGGAGATCTTCAAGTTGCTGGGTACCACCATCTCCCAGGACCTGAAGTGGGAGACCAACATCAACTCCATCCTCAAAAAGACCCAGCAGAGGATGTACTTCCTGAGACAACTGGGGAAGTACAGTCTTCCACAGGAGCTGCTGATCCAGTTCTACACTGCAGTCATTGAGTCTGTCCTGTGCTCCTCCATCACAGTCTGGTATGGTGCAGCCACTAAACAGGACAGGTGCAGACTGCAGCGGACTGTACGGGCAGCAGAAAGGATCATCGGCGCCCCCTGCCCTCCATCCAGGATCTGTACCTCTCAAGAACCGGGAAACGGGCAGGGAAAATCATCACAGACCCCTCACACCCTGGACACAGACTTTTTGATCTGCTGCCCTCTGGCAGACGGTACAGAAGCCTGCAGACCAGGACCACCCGACACAGGAACAGTTTCTTTCCCCTCGCCATCTCCCTTCTAAACAGTTGAACTGTCACACTGCTCCCACTGCCAGACTGCAACTGCACCTTATGTACATTCTGTAGTATTCATTCCACCTCATTTCATTTCTGTATTTTATGTATATACGTTTAGATTAGTTATTTATAGTTGGTTTACACAGCTTTGTGTATGTATGTGTATGCATGTGTAATGTATATATAGATACGTGTGTGTGTGTGCGTGTGTGTGTGTGTGTGTGTGTGTGTGTGTGTGTGTGTGTGTGAGATTTACATTGCTGTGCTCGAGAGCCACCATCTACCGGAACCAAATTCCTTGTATTTGTATGCACATATACTTGGCCAATAAACGTGATTCTGATGACTTGGCACAAAAACCATGATTTAGCAGAAATACTATGATTGAGCAGAAGTACTAAGATGTAGTAAAAGTACTTTGATTTAAGAGAAATCCAATTATGGAGGAGTAATACTTTAAAATGGGAGAAATATTGATACACACACACATTCACAGAGCCTAAAGGGAAGAGTATTTGTGCCATGGAGTGTTAAGAAGAATGTGAGGTCCATATTAGAAAAGCTGGTAAAAAGTTTTCAGAATTGTAATAAATGATGAATATGAATTAGTGGTCTGTGATAGTGTATTAATTTGTAGGGCAAAAAACATGTTGTCCAAGGTGGAGTTGAACCCGCGACCTTTGGGTTGCAGCCTGTGTCATTACCAGCTGCGCCACTGGGAAAGACAGTGAGCTCTTGGGAAACAGGGTGATGAGCAGTCAGAATTAGATCGCGGTGTGAGGTAAAGAGCGCCGTTTTTTGGAGTTACAAAACGTCGTGTAACTCCAAAACTAGGTGGACTAGAAGCATAATTCTTGTACTGGGTGAATCAGCGGACTTTGGTGTACTTTGACTGCGATTTTCATTACTCTTTGTACATCCGTCGCTGAGATATGACGAGAGAAGAAACTGCAGACCTCAGATATGATTGGCTGGCTGGGAAGCTGGCAGAAATATATAGTAATAGTGTGATTAAGCATAAATACTACATTTAGCAGAAATACTGTATTAAGCACAAATCCTATAAAAAGCAGAAATACTATATTAAGCACAAATCCTATAAAAAGCAGAAATACTATATTAAGCAATATAAAAATCCTATAAAAATGGTATAAAAAACAAAAATACTGTAATATGATTTGGTAGAAAACTATAATTAATCAGAAATACTATACTGGGTAGAAATACTATATTTAGCACAAATCTTATAAAATAGCAGAAATAGTATGATTCAGCACAATAGTAATAACTTAAACAGAAAAATTGGAAAAGCAAATTGGACAGCTGAAAAAATGCTGAACATGCTAAGGGTCCTTCAAATGTACTTGTTAAATGAAAAAAAAACTCAGCAAAAAAAGTGTAACAGTCACACAATCACAAATATGGAAACATATGGAAACACACATGCACAGAGAGACACACACAGGATCAAATTCAGTCAACCAGTCTAAATATATTGAATTTAAATCATACAATAAGATGCTCCCATAAAAACTCTGTCTCGCCCTCTCTTTCTCTCTCTCTGTCACACACACACACACACACACACACACACACACACACACACAGGGAGAGAGAAGTAAGTTTCTAGCTCAGTCAAGCAGCCTGGGAGCTGCTGAATTTGAATCCACCAATCAGAGAGCCTGTGCACTTTTTCCCGCCAAAACAGGTGCATGCAGCACAGAGAGACACAGGATTTTTGCAGTCTATTTCTCATAATGACGACTCCCCTCAAACAAATGACCATAATTTCCCAACTATAGGGGCTAGAACGGTCATTCTTACACCGTTTTGTTCAGAAGAGATGGGGAATCTTAAAGTGTTGACAATGTATCATTAAAATATGAATTATTAAAGATATTTGACTTCTAATGCACCATAACTGAGTAGAGCAAAGCAAAAACTGCCTTGACTTGCCCTCAAACAACGCTTTCTAACTCTAAATCTATTTGGAGTATCAATATCATTTTTTCACCGTAAGAGACAGCAGGCTTTGGTGAACAATCATGGAAATTTTCAGGTCTCTGTGGAAATCCAACAAAAAGTTATGACGAGAGAAAAAAGTGGTTCATTTCCAGAGTTTGAAATCTGAAGAAATCTGAGCGAGGGACGAATTTCCTACGCTCAAACAAGTGTAACTCATCTCAGAACGGTAATAGGTGAGAAAAAAATTCTTGAATTGTGAGCGTCAGGAGTGTCTGAAGATATACTGGGACAAGCCTCATGTTTTAACTTCGCTTCGTTAAGGAGATATGACGATTCGAATATGCCTCTCATTACAAAAATCAAGCGGTGATTTTGAACAAACTCTCCATTGACTTTCTATGGAGAGTTTTCAGACTTTGTGTTGCTCTGAGGAGATTTGCCAAAATTCTATAAGTCTCACAACAATGATGGTGACATTTTCGGAAAGCCAGCAAAAATACCTACGTTTTGATGTATAATTTGTGGAAGTTGAGTGAAAATTGAGCAAGTAGCAAGAAGTTGTTCGGACATGAAGAGAAGACTGCGAAACCTACAGTGGCACACTGGAAGCCAAGTGCATAGCAACCATAACAACGCATGTATTTTGTGAAAAATCACAATTTTCCAACTCAAAACTTTAAGAGGCATAAAAATAAAACGGTAAAAGATTTGAAAAATCTGATTTATTCCTGAATAGCCCAATAATTTGAGAACATTTTAAAGTTTGAATGGTTGTTCTACGTGAAAGTAGGAAAAAGTAGTTAAGTTTCAAAAACAAGCAAAATTTAGCAGAATTGCAGAAGTTTCCCATTCATTTCAATGGGACAAATTAAAGGAAAAAAGTGGAATATTTTAAAAAGTATAACAGTAATAAACACCAAAAGATATAGCGATCATTAGCAGAAATAGCAGAATAGTTTAAAATTTGAACGGTGAAAATCGGCTGAAAATTGTGGAAGTAGTTAAGTGCCAAAAAAAGTGAAAAAGTGGCAACTAGAATAATAATAAAGTATAAAGAATAAAGAGAAACAGGAACTCAATAGTGTGGATGCTTAAGCATCCACACAATAATAAAGTATAAAGAATAAAGAGAAACAGGAACTCAATAGTGTGGATGCCTCCAGCATCCACACAACTAGAAAAATTTGCATTTCCTGCGAAAATGCAGTGTGGATGCTGTAAAGCTGAAGCTGTCAGCTGAAACTAGCTGAAAAAGCTGAAAAGTTGCAGAAATTGTAAAACCTTTGCAAAAAATTGTAATAACTTTGCAGAAGCATAAGAACTTAGCAAAAATGTAATTACATAGCAGAACTGCAATAACGTAAAGAAAACATAATACTTGGCAGAAATACAATAACATAGCAGAACTTAGCAGCAGAAATTAGAATAAATATTGTAACTTAGCAGAAACAAGATAACTTTTCAGAAATACAGGATTTTAGCAACCATGGTACAAGATTACATAGATGCTTTATTTAAACAAAAATACCTAAACATTGCACAAATACTGTGATTTAGGACAAATACTACAACATAGCAGAAATGCTGTAATTCAGCAAATATACTATGCTATGACACAAATAGAAAGAATATGCTCAAATACTATGATTTTGCTCAAATAATATGATTAATCAATAATACTAAGATTTAGCAGAAATACTGTATTTAGCACAAATACCAAAAAGTAGCAGAAATACTATAATTTAGCATAATAGTAATAACTTGCACAATTACAAATATGGACATGGTAAATGGCCTGTATTTATATAGCGCTTTTATGGTCCCTAAGGACCCCAAAGCGCTTTACATATCCAGTCATTCACCCATTCACACACTGGTGATGGCAAGCTACGTTGTAGCCACAGCCACCCTGGGCGCACTGACAGAGGCGAGGCTGCTGGACACTGGCGCCACCGGGCCCTCTGACCACCACCAGTAGGCACACAATAAGATACACCCATAAAAAGGCTCTCTCTCTCTCTCTCTCTCTCTCTGTCATACACACACACACACAGCAGAAATGCTATGACTTAGCACAATAGTAATAACTGAAATAGAAAAATTGGAAAAGCAAAATGAACAGCTGAAAAATGCTGAACATTCTAAGGCTCCCTCAAATGTAATTGTTGAATGAAAAAAAATCAGCAAAAAAAAGTATAACAGTCACACAATCAAAAATATGGACACATATGGAAACACACAAGCACAGAGAGACACAGCATCAAATTCAGTCAACCAGTCTAAATATATTGAATTTAAATCATACAATAAGATGCTCCCATAAAACGCTCTCTCGCCCTCTCTTCTCTCTCTCTCTCTGTCACACACACACACACACACAAACACACACACTAGCAGCAGCAGCAGCCAAATAGCCTGGGAGCTGCTGAATTTGAATCCACCAATCAGAGAGGCTGTATACTTTTTCCCGCCAAAACAGGTGCACCTGTTTTTACACACACGCAGCACAGAGACAGGATTTGTGCTGTCTATTTTCATAGTGAGGATTCCCCTCAAACAAATGGCTATAATTTCCTAACCGTAGGGGCTAGAACAGTCATTCTTACACCGTTTTGTTCAGAAGAGATGGGGGATCTTAAAGTGTTGACAATTTATCATTAAAATCTGAATTATTGAAGATATTTGACTTCTAATGCACCATAACTGAGTAGAGGCAAAGCGAAAACTGCCTTGACTTGCCCTCAAACAATGCTTTCTAACTCTAAATCTATTTGGAGTATCGATATCATTCTTTCACCGTAAGAGACAGCAGGATTTGGTGAACAGTCATGGAAATTTCAGGTCTCTGTGGAAATCCATCAAAAAGATATGACGAGAGAAAAAGTGGTTCATTTCCAGAGTTTGAAATCTGAAGAAATCTGAGCGAGAGATGAATTTCCTACCCTCAAACAAACCCAATTCATGGCCAAATGGTAATAGGTGAGAAAGAAATTCTTGAATTGTGAGCATCAGGAGTGTCTGAAGATATATTGGCACAAGCCTCATGTCTTAAATTTGCTGCGTTGAGATATGACGATTTGAAAATGCCTCTCATTAGAGAAATCCAGTGGAGATTTTGAACAAGCTCTCCATTGACTTTCTATGCAGTTTTCAGACTTTGTGTTGGTGTGAGGAGATTTGCCAAAATTCTATTATACAGAAACTGTAATCAGCACATATACTGTAACATTTAGAAATTTCTCCACTTAGTAGTAATACTATAACATAACACAAATGTTATGATGAGTTGAGCGGCTGGTACTCTGGTGCAGTCAGCACAATCTGGAGCTGAACACTCTTAAAACTGTAGAGATGACAGTGGACTTCAGGAGACATCCCTCAACTCTGCCCCCCTCATCATATCAGACAGCCTGTGTCGACTGTGGAGATCTTGAAGTTGCTGGGTACCACCATCTCCCAGGACCTGAAGTGGGAGACCAACATCAACTCCATCCTCAAAAAGACCCAGCAGAGGATGTACTTCCTGAGACAACTGGGGAAGTACAGTCTTCCACAGGAGCTGCTGATCCAGCTCTACACTGCAGTCATTGAGTCTGTCCTGTGCTCCTCCATCACAGTCTGGTATGGTGCAGCCACTAAACAGGACAGGTGCAGACTGCAGCGGACTGTACGGGCAGCAGAAAGGATCATCGGCGCCCCCCTGCCCTCCATCCAGGATCTGTACCTCTCAGGAAACGGGCAGGGAAAATCATCACAGACCCCTCACACCCTGGACACAGACTTTTGATCTGCTGCCCTCTGGCAGACGGTACAGAAGCCTGCAGACCAGGACCACCCGACACAGGAACAGTTTCTTTCCCCTCACCATCTCCCTTCTAAACAGTTGAACTGTCACACTGCTCCCACTGCCAGACTGCAACTGCACCTTATGTACATTCTGTAGTATTCATTCCACCTCATTTCATTTCTGTATTTTATGTATATACGTTTAGATTAGTTATTTATAGTTGGTTTACACAGCTTTGTGTATGTATGTGTATGCATGTGTAATGTATATATAGATACGTGTGTGTGTGTGTGTGTGTGTGTGTGTGTGTGTGTGTGAGATTTACATTGCTGTGCTCGAGAGCCACCATCTACCGGAACCAAATTCCTTGTATTTGTCTGCACATATACTTGGCCAATAAACACGATTCTGATGATTTGGCACAAAAACCATGATTTGGCAAAAATACTATGATTTAGCAGAAATACTATGATTGAGCAGAAGTACTAAGATGTAGTAAAAGTACTTTGATTTAAGAGAAATCCAATTATGGAGGAGTAATACTTTAAAATGGGAGAAATATTGATACACACACACATTCACAGAGCCTAAAGGGAAGAGTATTTGTGCCATGGAGTGTTAAGAAGAATGTGAGGTCCATATTAGAAAAGCTGGTAAAAAGTTTTGAGAATTGTAATAAATGATGAATATGAATTAGTGGTCTGTGATAGTGTATTAATTTGTAGGGCAAAAAAACGTGTTGTCCGAGGTGGAGTTGAACCTGCGATCTTTGTGTTGTAGAGCTGTGTCATTACCAGCTGCGCCACTGGGAAAGACAGTGAGCCCTTGGGGAACAGGGTGATGAGCAGTCAGAATTAGATCGCGGTGAGAGGCAAAGAGCGCCGTTTTTGGAGTTATAAAACGTCATGTAACTCAAAAACTAGGTGGACTAGAAGCATAATTCTTGTACTGGGTGAATCAGCGGACTTTGGTGTACTTTGACTGCGATTTTCATTGCTCTTTGTACATCCGTCGCTGAGATATGACGAGAGAAGAAACGGCAGACTTCAGATATGATTGGCTGGCTGGGAAGCCATGCAGGCCCTGATATGTACATTTGAATGTCTCAGTCCTCACAGAGGACCTGGCAAAAATATATAGAAATAGTATGATTAAGCATAAATACTACATTTAGCAGAAATACTGTATTAAGCACAAATCGTATAAAAAGCAAAAATACTATATTAAGCAATATAAATATCCTATAAAATCCTATAAAAAGCAAAAATACTGTAATATGATTTGGTAGAAAAACTATAATTAATCAGAAATACTATATTTGGCAGAAATACTGTAATCAGCACATATACTGTAACATTTTAGAAATTTCTCCACTTAGTAGTAATACTATAACATAACACAAATGTTATGATGAGTTGAGCGGCTGGTACTCTGGTGCAGTCAGCACAATCTGGAGCTGAACACTCTTAAAACTGTAGAGATGACAGTGGACTTCAGGAGACATCCCTCAACTCTGCCCCCCTCATCATATCAGACAGCCCTGTGTCGACTGTGGAGATCTTGAAGTTGCTGGGTACCACCATCTCCCAGGACCTGAAGTGGGAGACCAACATCAACTCCATCCTCAAAAAGACCCAGCAGAGGATGTACTTCCTGAGACAACTGGGGAAGTACAGTCTTCCACAGGAGCTGCTGATCCAGCTCTACACTGCAGTCATTGAGTCTGTCCTGTGCTCCTCCATCACAGTCTGGTATGGTGCAGCCACTAAACAGGACAGGTGCAGACTGCAGCGGACTGTACGGGCAGCAGAAAGGATCATCGGCGCCCCCTGCCCTCCATCCAGGATCTGTACCTCTCAAGAACCAGGAAACGGGCAGGGAAAATCATCACAGACCCCTCACACCCTGGACACAGACTTTTGATCTGCTGCCCTCTGGCAGACGGTACAGAAGCCTGCAGACCAGGACCACCCGACACAGGAACAGTTTCTTTCCCCTCACCATCTCCCTTCTAAACAGTTGAACTGTCACACTCCTCCCACTGCCAGACTGCAACTGCACCTTATGTACATTCTGTAGTATTCATTCCACCTCATTTCATTTCTGTATTTTATGTATATACGTTTAGATTAGTTATTTATAGTTGGTTTACACAGCTTTGTGTATGTATGTGTATGCATGTGCAATGTATATATAGATACGTGTGTGTGGGTGTGTGTGTGTGTGGTGTGTGTGTGTGTGTGTGTGTGTGTGTGTGTGTGTGTGTGAGATTTACATTGCTGTGCTCGAGAGCCACCATCTACCGGAACCAAATTCCTTGTATTTGTATGCACATATACTTGGCCAATAAACATGATTCTGATGACTTGGCACAAAAACCATGATTTAGCAGAAATACTATGATTGAGCAGAAGTACTAAGATGTAGTAAAAGTACTTTGATTTAAGAGAAATCCAATTATGGAGGAGTAATACTTTAAAATGGGAGAAATATTGATACACACACACATTCACAGAGCCTAAAGGGAAGAGTATTTGTGCCATGGAGTGTTAAGAAGAATGTGAGGTCCATATTAGAAAAGCTGGTAAAAAGTTTTGAGAATTGTAATAAATGATGAATATGAATTAGTGTATTAATTTGTAGGGCAAAAAACATGTTGTCCAAGGTGGAGTTGAACCCATGACTTTTGGGTTGCAGACCTGTGTCATTACCAGCTGCGCCACTGGGAAAGACAGTGAGCACTTGGGAAACAGGGTGATGAGCAGTCAGAATTAGATCGCGGTGTGAGGCAAAGAGCGCCATTTTTTGGAGTTACAAAACATCGTGTAACTCCAAAACTAGGTGGACTAGGAGCATAATTCTTGTACTGGGTGAATCAGCGGACTTTGGTGTACTTTGACTGCGATTTTCATTACTCTTTGTACATCCGTCGCTGAGATATGACGAGAGAAGAAACTGCAGACCTCAGATATGATTGGCTGGCTGGGAAGCTGGCAGAAATATATAGTAATAGTGTGATTAAGCATAAATACTACATTTAGCGAAATACTGTATTAAGCACAAATCCTATAAAAAGCAGAAATACTATATTAAGCACAAATCCTATAAAAAGCAGAAATACTATATTAAGCAATATAAAAATCCTATAAAAATGGTATAAAAAGCAAAAATACTGTAATATGATTTGGTAGAAAAACTATAATTAATCAGAAATACTATACTGGGTAGAAATACTATATTTAGCACAAATCTTATAAAATAGCAGAAATAGTATGATTCAGCACAATAGTAATAACTTAAACAGAAAAACTGGAAAAGCAAAATGGACAGCTGAAAAAATGCTGAACATGCTAAGGGTCCTTCAAATGTACTTGTTAAATGAAAAAAAACTGAGCAAAAAAAGTGTAACAGTCACACAATCAGAAATATGGAAACATATGGAAACACACATGCACAGAGAGACACACACAGGATCAAATTCAGTCAACCAGTCTAAATATATTGAATTTAAATCATACAATAAGATGCTCCCATAAAAACTCTGTCTCGCCCTCTCTTCTCTCTCTCTGTCACACACACACACACACACACACACACACACACACACACAGGGAGAGAGAAGTAAGTTTCTAGCTCAGTCAAGCAGCCTGGGAGCTGCTGAATTTAAATCCACCAATCAGAGAGGCTGTGCACTTTTTCCCGCCAAAACAGGTGCATGCAGCACAGAGAGACACAGGATTTTTGCAGTCTATTTCTCATAATGACGACTCCCCTCAAACAAATGACCATAATTTCCTAACTATAGGGGCTAGAACGGTCATTCTTACACCGTTTTGTTCAGAAGAGATGGGGGAATCTTAAAGTGTTGACAATGTATCATTAAAATATGAATTATTAAAGATATTTGACTTCTAATGCACCATAACTGAGTAGAGCAAAGCAAAAACTGCCTTGACTTGCCCTCAAACAACGCTTTCTAACTCTAAATCTATTTGGAGTATTGATATCATTCTTTCACCGTAAGAGACAGCAGGCTTTGGTGAACAATCATGGAAATTTTCAGGTCTCTGTGGAAATCCAACAAAAAGTTATGACGAGAGAAAAAAGTGGTTCATTTCCAGAGTTTGAAATCTGAAGAAATCTGAGCGAAGGACGAATTTCCTACGCTCAAACAAGTGTAACTCATCTCAGAACGGTAATAGGTGAGAAAAAATTCTTGAATTGTGAGCGTCAGGAGTGTCTGAAGATATACTGGGACAAGCCTCATGTTTTAACTTCGCTTCGTTAAGGAGATATGACGATTCGAATATGCCTCTCATTACAGAAATCAAGCGGTGATTTTGAACAAACTCTCCATTGACTTTCTATGGAGAGTTTTCAGACTTTGTGTTGCTCTGAGGAGATTTGCCAAAATTCTATAAGTCTCACAACAATGATGGTGACATTTTCGGAAAGCCAGCAAAAATACCTACGTTTTGATGTATAATTTGTGGAAGTTGAGTGAAAATTGAGCAAGTAGCAAGAAGTTGTTCGGACATGAAGAGAAGACTGCGAAACCTACAGTGGCACACTGGAAGCCAAGTGCATAGCAACCATAACAACGCATGTATTTTGTGAAAAATCACAATTTTCCAACTCAAAACTTTAAGAGGCATAAAAATAAAACGGTAAAAGATTTGAAAAATCTGATTTATTCCTGAATAGCCCAATAATTTGAGAACATTTTAAAGTTTGAATGGTTGTTCTACGTGAAAGTAGGAAAAAGTAGTTAAGTTTCAAAAACAAGCAAAATTTAGCAGAATTGCAGAAGTTTCCCATTCATTTCAATGGGACAAATTAAAGGAAAAAAGTAGAATATTTTAAAAAGTATAACAGTAATAAACACCAAAAGATATAGCGATCATTAGCAGAAATAGCAGAATAGTTTAAAATTTGAACGGTGAAAATCGGCTGAAAATTGTGGAAGTAGTTAAGTGCCAAAAAAAGTGAAAAAGTGGCAACTAGAATAATAATAATAAAGTATAAAGAATAAAGAGAAACAGGAACTCAATAGTGTGGATGCTTAAAGCATCCACACAATAAAGTATAAAGAATAAAGAGAAACAGGAACTCAATAGTGTGGATGCTTAAAGCATCCACACAACTAGAAAAATTTGCATTTCCTGCGAAAATGCAGTGTGGATGCTGTAATGCTGAAGCTGTCTGCTGAAACTAGCTGAAAAAGCTGAAAAGTTGCAGAAATTGTAAAAACTTTGCAGAAGCAAAGGAACTTTGCTCAAATGTAGTAACTTAGCAGAACTGCAATATCTTAGAGGAAACATAATACTTGGCAGAAATACAATAGCATAGCAGAACTTAGCAAAAATATTGTAACTTACCAGAAACACGATAACTTCTCAAAAATACAAGAATTTAGGAGAAATAGTATAAGATAACAGAAAGAATATATTTAGCCAAACATTCTTAAACATTACAGAAATACTATGATTTAGAGAAACAGTACAACATAGCAAAAATGCTATAATTTGACAGAAATACTACATTTGGCAGAAATACTATGTTTCAGCACAAAGACACTGGTTTAGCACAAATATTTTAACATAGCAGAAATACAATTATATAGCAGAAATGCTATATTTAGAAAGAAAAATATAATATAGTAGAAATACTATGACTTAGCAGAAATCCTACAATATAGCTTAAAAACAATGATTTAGAACAGATACTATGATTGAACAGAATAGTAATAACTTAAGTGAAAATATTGGAAAGGTAAAATGACAAGCTGAATAAAAAGGAACATGGTTAAGTTTGCTGTTACATTTTTACATTTTTATCCAACAATGAGATGCTACCCTAAAAAGAGTCTTTGTCTGTCTGTCTGTCTCTCTCTCTCTCTCTCACACACACACACACAAACACACACACAGCAGCAGCAGCAGCAGAAAGTGAACAGGGGCTGTTAACAGCATGTTTCTAGGTCAGTCAAACAGCTGTGAGCTTCTCAATTTGAATCTACCAATCAGAGAGGCTGTGTGCTTTTTCCCGCCAAAACTGGTGCACCAAGTGCAGGCTTTTACACATGCAGCACAGAGAGAGACAGGATTTTTGCAGTCTATTTCTCATAGTCAGGACTCCCCTCAAACAAACAGCCATAAATTCCTAACCCTAGGGGCTAAAACGGTCATTCTTAGACCGTTTTGTTCAGACGACGATGGGGGAATCTTGAAATGTTGACCATTTAAAAAAAAAAAAGAAATATTACAGATATATGATTTGGATTATCTTTTGACTTAGAAGCCATGAAGGTCCCAATATGCAAATTTAAATGTCTCAGCACTCAGATATGATTGGCTGGATGGGAAGCCATGAAGGCAAAATATGCAGATTTTAACGTGCCAGCCCTCAGATATGATTGGTTGTCTTAGAAGCCATATAAAAAGCAGTAAAACTGTACTATGATTTGGTAGAAAAACTATAATTAATCAAAAATACTATATTTGGCAGAAATACTATGTTGTAGCAGAAACACTATATTTAGCACAAATCTGATGAAATATAAGAAATAGTATGATTTAGCAGAAATGCTGTATTTACCACAAATACTGGAAAGCAGCAGAAATGCTATGACTTAGCACAATAGTAATAACCTAAATAGAAAAATTGGAAAAGCAAAATGGACAGCTGAAAAAATCCTGAACATGCTAAGGGTCCCTCAAATGTAATTGTTAAATGAGAAAAAAACCAGCAAAAAAAAGTATAACAGTCACACAACCACAAATATGTACACATATGGTAACACACATGCACAGACAGACACACACAGGATCAAATTCAGTCAACCAGTCTAACTATATTGAATTTAAATCTTACAATGAGATCATCCCATAACAAGCCTTTCTCTCTCTCTCTCTCTCTCTCTCTCTCTCTCTCTCTCTCTGTCACACACACACACACACACACACACACACACAAGATCCAATTCAGTCAACCAGTCTAAATATATTGATTTTGAATCTTACAATGAGATCATCCCATAAAAAGGCTTTCTCTCTCTCTCTCTCTCTCTCTCTCTCTCCCTCTCTCTCTCTGTCACACACACACACACACACACACACACACACACAAGATCCAATTCAGTCAACCAGTCTAAATATATTGAATTTAAATCTTACAATGAGATCATCCAATAACAAGCCTTTCTCTCTCTCTCTCTCTCTCTCTCTCTGTCACACACACACACACACACACACACACACACACACACAAGATCCAATTCAGTCAAGCAGTCTAAATATATTGATTTTGAATCTTATAATGAGATCATCCCATAAAAAGGCTTTCTCTCTCTCTCTCTGTCTCTCTGTCACACACACACACACACAAACACACACAAGATCCAATTCAGTCAACCAGTCTAAATATATTGAATATAAATCTTACAATGAGATCATCCCATAAAAAGGCTTTCTCTCTCTCTCTCTCTCTCTCTCTCCCTCTCTCTCTCTGTCACACACACACACACACACACACACACAAGATCCAATTCAGTCAACCAGTCTAAATATATTGAATTTAAATCTTACAATGAGATCATCCCATAAAAAGGCTTTCTCTGTCTGTCTCTCTCTCTCTCTCTCTCTCTGTCACACACACACACACACACACACACACACACACAAGATCCAATTCAGTCAACCAGTCTAAATATATTGATTTTGAATCTTACAATGAGATCATCCCATAAAAAGGCTTTCTCTCTCTCTCTCTCTCTCTCTCTCTCTCTCTCTCTGTCACACACACACACACACACACACACACACACACACACACACACACAAGATCCAATTCAGTCAACCAGTCTAAATATATTGAATTTAAATCTTACAATGAGATCATCCCATAAAAAGGCTTTCTCTGTCTCTCTCTCTCGCTCTCTCTCTCTGTCACACACACACACACACACACACACACACACACACACAGGGAGAGAGAAGTAAGTTTCTAGCTCAGTCAAGCAGCCTGGGAGCTGCTGAATTTGAATCCACCAATCAGAGAGGCTGTATACTTTTTCCCGCCAAAACAGGTGCAGCCGTTTTTACACACAGAGCACAGAGACAGGATTTCTGCAGTGAATTTCTCATAGTGAGGATTCCTCTCAAACAAATGGCCATAATTTCCTAATCGTAGGGGCTAGAACGGTCATTCTTACACCGTTTTGTTCAGAAGAGATCAGGGAATCTTAAAGTGTTGACAATTTATCATTAAAATATGAATTATTAAAGATATTTGACTTCTAATGCACCATAACTGAGTAGAGCAAAGCAAAAACTGCCTTGACTTGCCCTCAAACAACGCTTTCTAACTCTAAATCTATTTGGAGTATCAATATCATTTTTTCACCGTAAGAGACAGCAGGCTTTGGTGAACAATCTTGGAAATTTTCAGGTCTCTGTTGATATCCATTAAAAAGATATGACGAGAGAAAAAAGTGGATCATTTCCAGAGTTTGAAATCTGAAGAAATCTGAGCGAAGGACGAATTTCCTACCCTCAAACAAGTCTAACTCATTTCAGAACGGTAATAGGTGAGAAAGAAATTCTTGAATTGTGAGTGTCAGGAGTGTCTGAAGATATACTGGGACAAGCCTCATGTTTTAACTTCGCTTCGTTAAGGAGATATGACGATTCGAATATGCCTCTCATTACAGAAATCAAGCTGTGATTTTGAACAAGCTCTCCATTGACTTTCTATGGGGATTTTTGAGACTTTGTGTTGGTCTGAGGAGATTTGCCAAAATTCTATAAATCTCACAACAATGATGGTGACATTTTCTGAAAGCCAGCAAAAATACCTACGTTTTGATGTATAATTTGTGGAAGTTGAGTGAAAATTGAGCAAGTAGCAAGAAGTTGTTCGGACATGAAGAGAAGACTGCAAAACCTTCAGTGGCACACTGGAAGCCAAGTGCATAGCAACCATAACAACGCATGTATTTTGTGAAAAATCACAATTTTGCAACTCAAAACTTTAAGAGGCATAAAAGTAAAACGGTAAAAGATTTGAAAAAGCTGATTTATTCCTGAATAGCCCAATAATTTGAGAACATTTTAAAGTTTGAATGGTTGTTCTACGTGAAAGTAGGAAAAAGTAGTTAAGTTTCAAAAACAAGCAAGTTTTAGCAGAATTGCGGAAGTTTCCCATTCATTTCAATGGGACAAAAATAAGCACAAAAAGCTTAATATTTTAAAAAGTATAACAGTATAAAATACCAAAAGATATAGCGCACATTAGCAGAAATAGCAGAATAGTTTAAAATTTGAACGGTGAAAATCGGCTGAAAATTGTGGCACTAGTTAAGTGCCAAAAAGTGTATGGAACGCAACTAGAACTAGAAAAATTTGCATTTCCTGCGAAAATGCAGTGTGGATGCTTTAAAGCTGAAGCTTTCTGCTGAAACTAGCTGAAAAAGCTGAGAAGTTGCAGAAATTGTAAAAGCTTTGCAGAAGCAAAGGAACTTTGCTAAAATGTAGTAACTTAGCAGAACTGCAATATCTTAGAGGAAGCATAATACTTGGCAGAAATACAATAGCATAGCAGAACTTAGCAGAAATATTGTAACTTACCAGAAACACGATAACTTCTCAAAAATACAAGAATTTAGGAGAAATAGTATAAGATAACAGAAAGAATATATTTAGCCAAACATTCTTAAACATTACAGAAATACTATGATTTAGAAAAACAGTACAACATAGCAGAAATGCTGTGATTTACCAGAGACACTGTAATATACTATGAATATTGTAATTTTATATAAATACTATGTTTTAGCAAAAATACTCCAGTTTAGCACAAATATTATAATATAGCAGAAACACTATTCTATAGCAGAAATGCTATATTTAGAAAGAAAAATATAATATAGTAGAAATACTATGATTTAGCTGAAATCCTACAATATAGCTTAATAACAATGATTTAGAACAGATAATATGATTGAGCAGAATAGTAATAACTTAAGTGAAAATATTGGAAAGGTAAAATGATAAGCTGAATAAAAAGGAACATGGTTAAGTTCGCTCAAAACTAATTTTGTTCACCTGTGAAAAAATAAAATAAAATTCATTTAGAAAAAAAAATAAGAAAAGCCAACAGATACACAAAATCAAATATGGATACACAAATCACCAAATACACAGAAAATCAAATATGGATACACAAATGTACAGTGAGAGACACACACAAACAGGGTCTATGCCAGTCAACCAGTCTGAATATATTATATTTTTATCGACCAATGAGATGCTGCCCTAAAAAAGGTCTTTGTGTGTGTCTTTCTTTCTCTCTCTCTGTCTCTCTCTCTCTCTCTCTCTCTCTCTCACACACACACACACACACACACACACACACACACCAGCAGCAGCAGCAGCAACAGCAAGTGAACAGGGGCTGTTAACAGCATGTTTCTAGGTCAGTCAAACAGCTGTGAGCTTCTCAATTTGAATCCACCAATCAGAGAGGTTGTGTGCTTTTTCCCGCCAAAACTGGTGCACCAAGTGCAGGCCTTTACACATGCAGCACAGAGACAGACAGGATTTTTGCAGTCTATTTCTCATAGTGAGGACTCCCCTCAAACAAACAGCCATAAATTCCTAACCATAGGGGCTAAAACGGTCATTCTTAGACCGTTGTGTTCAGACGACATGGGGGAATCTTGAAATGTTGACCATTTGAAATACAAATATGAAATATTAGAGATATATGACATAGATGATTGGTTGGCTTAGAAGCCACGAAGGTCCCAATATGCAAATTTAAATGTGCCAGGACTCAGATATGATTGGCTGGCTGGGAAGCCATGAAGGCAACAATATGCAAATTTAAATGTGCCAGGACCAAGATATGATTGGCTGGCTGGGAAGCCATGAAGGTCCCAATATGCAAATTTGAATGTGCCAGGACTCAGATATGATTGGCTGGCTGGGAAGCCATGAAGGTCCCAATATGCAAATTTAAATGTGCCAGGACTCAGATATGATTGGCTGGCTGGGAAGCCATGAAGGCAACAATATGCAAATTTAAATGTGCCAGGACTCAGATATGATTGGCTGGCTGGGAAGCCATGAAGGTCCCAATATGCAAATTTGAATGTGCCAGGACTCAGATATGATTGGCTGGCTGGGAAGCCATGAAGGTCCCAATATGCAAATTTGAATGTGCCAGGACTCAGATATGATTGGCTGGCTGGGAAGCCGTGCATGACTTGATATGTCAATTTGAAAATTACAGTCCTCACAGAGGATTGGCTTCCTGAGGAGCTGGCAGGAATACATAGAAATACTATGATTACCCAGAAATACTGCGTTTAGTAGAAATACTATGTTTTAGCACAAATACTATAATTAAGCAGAAATATTATATTAAGTACAAATCCTATAAAATAGCAGAAATAGTATGATTTAGCACAAATGCTGTATTTAGCACAAATCTTATAAAATAGCAGAAATAGTATGATTTAGCACAAATGCTGTATTTAGCACAAATCTTATAAAATAGCAGAAATAGTATGATTTAGCAGAAATGCTGTATTTAGCACAAATACTGAAAAGCAGCACAAATGCTATGACTTAGCACAATAGTAATAACTTAAATAGAAAAATTGGAAAAGCAAAATGGACAGCTGCAAAAAGTCCCACAAGCACAGAGAGACACACACAGGATCAAATTCAGTCAACCAGTCTAAATATATTGAATTTAAATCATACAATAAGATGCTCCCATAAAAACTCTCTCTCGCCCTCTCTCTGTCTCACGCACACACACACACACACACACACACACACACACACACACACAGGGAGAGAAAATCAAGTTTCTAGGTCAGTCAAGCAGCCTGGGAGCTGCTAAATTTGAATCCACCAATCAGAGAGGCTGTGTACTTTTTCCCGCCAAAACTGTTGCACTAAGTTCAGGCCTTTACACATGCAGCACAGAGAGAGACAGGATTTTTGCAGTCTATTTCTCATAGTGAGAATTCCCCTCAAACAAACAGCCATAAATTTCTAACCGTAGGGGCTAAAACAGTCATTCTTAGACCATTTTATTCAGAAGACATAGGGGAATCTTGAAATACTGACCATTTAAAATAAAAATATGAAATATTAGAGATATATGACATAGATGATTGGTGGGCTTAAAAGCCATGAATGTCCCAAAATGCAAATTTAAATGAGCCAGGACTCAGATATGATTGGCTGGCTGGGAAGCCATGAAGGCAACAATATGCAAATTTAAATGTGCCAGGACTCAGATATGATTGGCTGGCTGGGAAGCCATGAAGGTCCCAATATGCAAATTTGAATGTGCCAGGACTCAGATATGATTGGCTGGCTGGGAAGCCGTGCATGACTTGATATGTCAATTTGAAAATTACAGTCCTCACAGAGGATTGGCTTCCTGAGGAGCTGGCAGGAATACATAGAAATACTATGATTACCCAGAAATACTGCGTTTAGTAGAAATACTATGTTTTAGCACAAATACTATAATTAAGCAGAAATATTATATTAAGTACAAATCCTATAAAATAGCAGAAATAGTATGATTTAGCAGAAATGCTGTATTTAGCACAAATACTGAAAAGCAGCACAAATGCTATGACTTAGCACAATAGTAATAACTTAAATAGAAAAATTGGAAAAGCAAAATGGACAGCTGCAAAAAGTCCCACAAGCACAGAGAGACACACACAGGATCAAATTCAGTCAACCAGTCTAAATATATTGAATTTAAATCATACAATAAGATGCTCCCATAAAAACTCTCTCTCGCCCTCTCTCTCTCTCTCTCTCTGTCTCACACACACACACACACACACACACACACACACAGGGAGAGAAAATCAAGTTTCTAGGTCAGTCAAGCAGCCTGGGAGCTGCTAAATTTGAATCCACCAATCAGAGAGGCTGTGTACTTTTTCCCGCCAAAACAGGTGCAGCCGTTTTTACACACACAGAGCACAGAGACAGGATTTCTGCAGTGAATTTCTCATAGTGAGGATTCCTCTCAAACAAATGGCCATAATTTCCTAACCGTAGGGGCTAGAACAGTCATTCTTACACCGTTTTGTTCAGAAGAGATCAGGGAATCTTCCAGTGTTAACGATTTATCATTAAAATAAGAATTATTGACGATATTTGACTTCTAATGCACCATAACTGAGTAGAGGCAAGCGAAAACTGCCTTGACTTGCCCTCAAACAACGCTTTCTAACTCTAAATCTATTTGGAGTATCGATATCATTCTTTCACCGTAAGAGACAGCAGGCTTTGGTGAACAGTCATGGAAATTTTCAGGTCTCTGTGGAAATCCATGAAAAAGATATGACGAGAGAAAAAAGTGGTTCATTTCCAGAGTTTGAAATCTGAAGAAATCTGAGCGAGGGACGAATTTCCTACCCTCAAACAAACCCCATTCATGGCCAAATGGTAATAGATGAGAAAACAATTCTTGAATTGTGAGCGTCAGGAGTGTCTGAAGATATATTGGCACAAGCCTCATGTCTTAACTTCGCTTCGTTGGGGAGATATGACGATTCGAAAATGCCTCTCATTACAGAAATCAAGCGGTGATTTTAAACGAACTCCATTGATTTTCTATGGGGATTTTTGAGACTTTGTGTTGGTCTGAGGAGATTTGCCAAAATTCTATAAATCCCACAACAATGATAGTGACATTTTCTGAAAGCCAGCAAAAATACCTACGTTTTGATGTATAATTTGTGTGGGTTGAGTGAAAATTGAGCGAGTAGCCAGAAGTTGTTCGGACATGAAGAGAAAATTGCCAAAGGTACAGTGGCTCACTTAGAACCAACTGCATAGCAACCATAACAACGCATGTATTTTGTGAAAAATCACAAAAATGAAACTCAAAACTTGAAGAGGGATAAGATGAAAATGGTAACAGATATGAAAAAGCTGAATCATTCATGAATAGCCCAATAATTTGTGAACATTTTAAAGTTTAAATGGAGTTTCTATGTGAAAGTAGGAAAAAGTAGTTAAGTTTCAAAAACAAGCAAGTTTTAGCAGAATTGCGGAAGTTTCCCATTCATTTCAATGGGACAAATTAAAGGAAAAAAGCTTAATATTTTAAAAAGTATAACAGCAGAAAATACCAAAAGTCATTGCCGGAAAGAGCAAAAATAGCAGAATAGTTTAAAATTTGAACGGTGAAAATAGCACAAAAATTGTGGAAGTAGTTCTACGGCGAAAAACGTACGGAAGCAACTTGAATAATAATAATAATAATAATAATAATAATAAAGAATAAAGAGAAACAGGAACTCAATAGTGTGGATGCTTAAAGCATCCACACAATAATAAAGAATAAAGAGAAACAGGAACTCAATAGTGTGGATGCTTAAAGCATCCACACAACTAGAAAAATTTGCATTTCCTGCGAAAATGCAGTGTGGATGCTGTAATGCTGAAGCTGTCTGCTGAAACTAGCAGAAAAAGCTGAAAAGTTGCAGAATTTGTAAAAACTTTGCAGAAGAAAAGGAACTTTGCTAAAATGTAGTAACTTAGCAGAACTGCAATATCTTAGAGGAAACATAATACTTGGCAGAAATACAATAGCATAGCAGAACTTAGCAGAAATATTGTAACTTACCAGAAACACGATAACTTCTCAAAAATACAAGAATTTAGGAGAAATAGTATAAGATAACAGAAAGAATATATTTAGCCAAACATTCTTAAACATTACAGAAATACTATGATTTAGAAAAACAGTACAACATAGCAGAAATGCTGTGATTTACCAGAGACACTGTAATATACTATGAATATTGTAATTTTAAATAAATACTATGTATTAGCAAAAATACTCCAGTTTAGCACAAATATTATAACATAGCAGAAATACTATTCTATAGCAGAAATGCTATATTTAGAAAGAAAAATGTAATATAGTAGAAATACTATGATTTAGCAGAAATCCTACAATATAGCTTAATAACAATGATTTAGAACAGATACTATGATTGAGCACAAGTAATAACTTAAGTGAAAATATTGGAAAGGTAAAATGATAAGCTGAATAAAAAGGAACATGGTTAAGTCCGCTGAAAACTATTTGTTGTTCACCTGTGAAAAAATAAAACAAAAATACATTTAGAAAAAAAACTAAGAACAGCCAACAGATACACAAAATCAAATATGGATACACAAATCACCAAATACACAGAAAATCAAATACGGTTACACAAATGTACAGAGAGAGACAAACACAGACAAACACACAGTCTATGCCAGTCAACCAGTCTGAATATATTATATTTTTATCCACCAATGAGACGCTGCCCTAAAAAAGGTCTTTGTGTGTGTCTTTCTTTCTTTCTCTCTCTCTCTCTCTCTCTCGCTCTCTCCCTCTCTCTCTCTCTCTCTCTCTCTCTCTCACACACACACACACACACACACACACACACACACACAGCAGCAGCAGCAGCAGCAAGTGAACAGGGGCTGTTAACAGCATGTTTCTAGGTCAGTCAAACAGCTGTGAGCTTCTCAATTTGAATCCACCAATCAGAGAGGCTGTGTGCTTTTTCCCACCAAAACTGGTGCACCAAGTGCAGGCTTTTACACACGCAGCACAAAGAGAAACAGGATTTTTGCAGTCTATTTCTCATAGTCAGGATTCCCCTCAAACAAACAGCCATAAATTCCTAACCGTAGGGGCTAAAACAGTCATTCTTAGACCGTTTTGTTCAGAAGAGATGGGGGAATCTTGAAATGTTGACCATTTAAAATACAAATATGAAATATTAAAGATATATGACATAGATGATTGGTTGTCTTAGAAGCCATGAAGGCCCCAATATGCAAATTTGAATGTGCCAGGCCTCAGATATGATTGGTTGTCTTAGAAGCCATACAAAAAGCAGTAAAACTGTACTATGATTTGGTAGAAAAACTATAATTAATTAAAAATACTATATTTGGCAGAAATACTATTTTTTTAGCAGAAAAACTATATTTAGCACAAATCTTATGAAATGGCAGAAATACTATAATTAAGTAGAAATACTATATTAAGTACAAATCCTATAAAATGGCAGAAATAGTATGATTACTGAAATAAAAATAAATACTGAAAAGCAGCAGAAATGCTATGACTTAGCACAATAGTAATAACTTAAATAGAAAAATTGGAAAAGCAAAATGGACAGCTGAAAAAATCCTGAACATGCTAAGGCTCCCTCAAATGTAATTGTGAAACGAAAAAAAATCGGCAAAAAAATATATAACAGCCACACAATCACAAATATGGACACATATGGAAACACACATGCACAGAGAGACACACACAGGATCCAATTCAGTCAACCAGTCTAAATATATTGAATTTGAATCTTACAATGAGATCATCCCATAAAAAGGCTTTCTCTCTCTCTCTCTCTCTCTCTCTCTCTCACACACACACACACACACACACACACACACACACACAAGATCCAATTCAGTCAACCAGTCTAAATATATTGAATTTAAATCTTACAATGAGATCATCCCATAAAAAGGCTTTCTCTCTCTCTCTCTCTCTCTCTCTCTGTCACACACACACACACACACACACACACACACACACACACACAGGATCCAGTTCAGTCAACCAGTCTAAATATATTGAATTTAAATCTTACAATGAGATCATCCCATAAAAGGCTTTCTCTCTCTCTCTCTCTCTCTCTGTCACACACACACACACACACACACACACACACACACACACAAGATCCAATTCAGTCAACCAGTCTAAATATATTGAATTTAAATCTTACAATGAGATCATCCCATAAAAAGGCTTTCTCTCTCTCTCTCTCTCTCTCTCCCTCCCTCTGTCACACACACACACACACACACACACACACACACAGAGGGAGAGAGAAGAAACTTTCTAGGTCAGTCAAGCAGCCTGGGAGCTGCTGAATTTGAATCCACCAATCAGAGAGGCTGTGTACTTTTTCCCGCCAAAACAGTTGCAGCCGTTTTTACGTATTTGTGCCAAAACACAGTGTTTCTGCCATATTGTGGTACTAATACATTACAACATGAATACGGATTAAAGACGAAAGAAACTGGCACCAAATTCCTCCACTACAAACCAGTCTGATACCACTTCTTTGCAGTGTTCACGTTTACTAAGGCACTACCCAAAAGGCGCCACAAGAGGGCACTCCAACACAAGAGATGACCTATGTACACTGATGCACTCACTAACAGTCAGCCTCCTTGAATTGGCAGAAATACTGTGATTTAGTAGTAATACTATGATGTTGCAGACATAGTATGTTTTTGCACTACTCATTTGTAGTGAAAAAAATTAGCAATATAAATTACAGGTCTGTGAAAGTGTATAAATTTGTAGTGAAAAAAAAATGTTGACCAAGGTGGGATTGAACCCACGACCTTTGAGCTGCAGAGCCGTGTCATTACTGATTGCGCCACCTGGAAAGAGGGCGAGCAGCTGAAAAACAAAGACATCAGCAATCAGAAATAAAAGAGATTTCTGTTGAAAACACCTGAAAAAGCTGGGATTTGTGCTGAAAAGGGGTGAAAAAACTCAATTCTGCTGAAACGGGGTGAAGAAGAGGTGTTGGACTGTTGAGAAGAGTTAAATAAGTTGAACAGATATGTTTGGGTACAGATACTATGATTTGGTAATAATACTGTGTTTTAGCACAACTCCTGAGATTTGATTGAAATAATATGATTTAGAAGAAATATTATGACTTTGTACAAATACAATGTTTGGCACAAATACCATGATATGGGAAAAATACTATGATTTAGCAGAAATACTATGATTGAGCAGAAGTACTAAGATGTAGTAAAAGTACTTTGATTTAACAGAAATGCAATTATGGAGGAGTAAGACTTTAAAATGGGAAAAATATTGATACACACACAGATACACAGAGCCTAAAGGGAACAGTATTTGTGCCATGGAGTGTTAAGAAGAATCTGAGGTCCATATTAGAAAAGCTGCTAAATCATAAAACTTTGCAGAATTGTAATAAATGATGAATATGAATTACTTGTCTGTGATAGTGTATTAATTTCTAGGGGAAAAAAAAATGTTGACCAAGGTGGAATTGAACCCGTGATTTTTAGGCTGCCGACCGGCGTCATTACCAACTGTGCCACTGGGAAACAGAGCAGCGGTTTGGAAAACGGGGAGATGAACTGTCAGATTTAGATCGCGGTGAGAGGCGTAAAACGCCGATTTTTGGAGTTACAAACGTCATGTAACTCCAAAACTAGGTGGGATAGAAGCACAATTCTTGTACTGGGTGAATCAGCAGACTTTGCTGAACTTTCACTGCGATTTTCATTGCTCCTTTTACCTCCGTCACGGAGATATGATGAGAGAAGAAACGGCTTCATTTTCAGAGTTTGAAAAGTGAGAGGAGGACAGATTTCCACCCCTCAAACAAACGTAATTTATGGCTTAACAGTAAGATGACTGTAAAAACTGCTCTATGATTTACATGAAATACTTTGATTTAGAAGAAATTCTATAATCTAGCAAAAAGCACTACAGCATAGCAGAAGTTATATCACTGAGCAGATTTACTAGGATTTAGCACAAAC
Organism: Oreochromis niloticus; assembly: GCF_001858045.2. Classification (NCBI taxonomy): domain Eukaryota; kingdom Metazoa; phylum Chordata; class Actinopteri; order Cichliformes; family Cichlidae; genus Oreochromis; species Oreochromis niloticus. The sequence goes on along the minus strand of NW_020327356.1, from coordinate 2,082 downwards.
ACTATGATTGGCTCAAAAATCTTTATTTTGCAGTTATATTATGATTTGGCAGAAATACTATGAGCAGTAATAATATAACAGTACATAATACTGTTATTTGTGGAAATACAATGCTTATCACAAATACCATGATATGGCAAAATACTATGATTCAGCAGAAATACTATGATTGAGCAGAAGTACTAAGATGTAGTAAAAGTACTTTGATTTAACAGAAATGCAATTATGGAGGAGTAATACTTTAAAATGGGAAAAATATTGATACACACACAGATACACAGAGAGCAAAGTGTGCAGAGGCTGTTGAGAGTCTGGGCTTGGCATATCTAGGTCAGCTAAACTGGCTGCACCTGCTGTAATCAGCACTTACACAGACAGACACAGAGAGAGCTATGGGTTTCTTCAGTGTATTTCTCACATTCAGGACTCCCCTCGAACAATGGCCATAATTTCCTAACCGTAGGGGCTAGAATGCTCATTCTAACACCGTTTTGTTCAGAAGAGATGGGGAATCTGCAGGTCTTCATAATTCAGCGATAAAATATAAATTATGAAGATATATGACTTGTAATACACTGTAACTGAGTAGAGGCAAAGCAAAACTGCCTTGACTTGCCCTCAACAATGCTTTCTAACTCTAAATCTATTTGGAGTATCGATATCATTCTTTCACTGTAAGAGACAGCAGCTTTGGCGAACAGTCATGGAAACTTTCAGGTCTGTGTGGAAATCCATCAAAAAGATATGACGAGAGAAAAAAGTGCCTCATTTCCAGAGTTTGAAATCTGAAGACATCTGAGCGAGGGACGAATTTCCTACCCTCAAACAAACCCAATTCATGGCCAAATGGTAATAGGTGAGAAAGAAATTCTTGAATTGTGAGCGTCAGGAGTGTCTGAAGATATACCGGGACAAGCCTCATGTCTTAACTTCGCTTCGTTAAGGAGATATGACGATTCGAATATGCCTCTCATTACAGAAATCAAGCGGTGATTTTGAACAAACTCTCTATTGACTTTCTATGGAGAGTTTCAGACTTGTGTTGGTCTGAGGAGATTGCCAAATTCTATAAATCTCACAACCATGATAGTGACATTTTCTGAAAGCCAGCAAAAATACCTACGTTTGATGTATAATTTGTGGAAGTTGAGTGTAAATTGAGCAAGTAGCAAGAAGTTGTTCGGACATGAAGAGAAGACTGCGAAACCTACAGTGGCACACTGAAATCCAAGTGCATAGCAACCATAACAACGCATGTATTTGTGAAAAATCACAATTTTGCAACTCAAAACTTTAAGAGGGATAAAAACAAACGGTAAAAGATTTGAAAAGCTGATTTATTCCTGAATAGCCCAATAATTGAAACCATTTTAAAGTTTGAATGGTTGTTCTACGTGAAAGTAGGAAAAGTAGTTAAGTTTCAAAAACAAGCAAGTTTTAGCAGAATTGCGGACGTTTCCCATTCATTCAATGGGACAAATTAAAGGAAAAAAGTGTAATAATTTAAAAAGTATAAGAGTGACAAATGCCAAAAGATATAGCGTACATTAGCAGAAATAGCAGAATAGTTTAAAATTTGAACGGTGAAAATCGGCTGAAAATTGTGGAAGTAGTTAAGTGCCAAAAGTGTACGGAACGCAACTAGAATAATAACTAGAAAATTGCATTCCTGCGAAAATGCAGTGTGGATGCTGTAATGATGAAGCTGTCTGCTGAAACTAGCAGAAAAAGCTGAAAGTTGCAGATTGTAAAAGCTTGCAGAAGCAAAGGAACTTTGCTAAATGTAGTAACTTAGCAGAACTGTAATATCTTAGAGGAACATATACTTGGCAAAAATACAATAGCATAGCAGAACTTAGCAGAATTGTAACTACCAGAACACGATAACTTCTCAAAATACAAGAATTAGGAGAAATTGTATAGATAACAGAAAGAAATATTTAGCCAAACATTCTTAAACATTACAGAAATACTATGATTTAGAAAAACAGTACACATAGCAGAAATGCTGCGATTTACAGAGACACTGTAAAATACTATTAATATTGAAATTTAAAAAAAACATACTATGTTTTAGCACAA
>NW_020327355.1:0-12500 GCF_001858045.2 Oreochromis niloticus | reverse complement strand
GTGGATGCTGGAGGCATCCACACTATTGAGTTCCTGTTTCTCTTTATTGTGTGGATGCTGGAGGCATCCACACTATTGAGTTCCTGTTTCTCTTTATTCTTTATTGTGTGGATGCTTTAAGCATCCACACTATTGAGTTCCTCTTGGGACTTCCGTACGTTTTTCGCCGTGGATCTACTTCCACAATTTTCAGCCGATTTTCACCGTTCAAATTTTAAACTATTCTGCTATTTCTGCTAATGATGGCTATGTCTTTTGGTATTTTATACTATTATACTTTTTAAAATATTAAGCTTAATTTGTCCCATTGAAATGAATGGGAAACTTCTGCAATTCTGCTAAAATTTGCTTGTTTTTGAAACTTAACTACTTTTTCCTACTTTCACGTAGAACAACCATTCAAATTTTAAAATGTTCACAAATTATTGGGCTATTCAGGAATAAATCAGCTTTTTCAAATCTTTTACCATTTTACTTTTATGCCTCTTAAAGTTTTCAGTTGCAAAATTGTGATTTTTCACAAAATACATGCGTTGTTATGGTTGCTATGCACTTGGCTTCCAGTGTGCCACTGAAGGTTTTGCAGTCTTCTCTTCATGTCCGAACAACTTCTTGCTACTTGCTCAATTTTCACTCAACTTCCACAAATTATACATCAAAACGTAGGTATTTTTGCTGGCTTTCCGAAAATGTCACTATCATGGTTGTGAGATTTATAGAATTTTGGCAAATCTCCTCAGACCAACACAAAGTCTCAAAACTCTCCATAGAAAGTCAATGGAGAGCTTGTTCAAAATCACCGCTTGATTTCTGTAATGAGAGGCATATTCGAATCGTCATATCTCCTTAACGAAGCAAAGTTAAGACATAAGGCTTGTCCCAGTATATCTTCAGACACTCCTGACGCTCACAATTCAAGAATTTCTTTCTCACCTATTACCGTTCTGAAATGAGTTAGACTTGTTTGAGGGTAGGAAATTCGTCGTTTGCTCAGATTTCTTCAGATTTCAAACTCTGGAAATGAACCACTTTTTTCTCTCGTCATATCTTTTTAATGGATTTCAACAGAGACCTGAAAATTTCCATGACTGTTCACCAAAGCCTGCTGTCTCTTACGGTGAAAGAATGATATCGATACTCCAAATAGATTTAGAGTTAGAAAGCGTTGTTTGAGGGGAAGTCAAGGCAGTTTTTGCTGCGCCTCTACTCAGTTATGGTGCATTACAAGTCAAATATCTTCAATAATTCATATTTTAATGATAAATTGTCAACACTGTAAGATTCCCCAATCTCTTCTGAACAAAACGGTGTAAGAATGACCGTTCTAGCCCCTACGGTTAGGAAATTATGGCCATTTGTTTGAGAGGAATCCTCACTATGAGAAATAGACTGCAAAAATCCTGCCTCTCTCTGTTCTGAGTGTGTGTAAAAACGGCTGCACCTGTTTTGGCGGGAAAAAGTACACAGCCTCTCTGATTGGTGGATTCAAATTTAGCAGCTCCCAGGCTGCTTGAATGACCTAGCAAGTTGCTCCTCTCTCCCTGTGTGTGTGTGTGTGTGTGTGTGTGTGTGTGTGTGTGTGTGTGTGTGTGTGTGTGTGTGACAGAGAGAGAGAAAGAGAGGGCGAGACAGAGTTTTTATGGGAGCATCTTATTGTATGATTTAAATTCAATATATTTAGACTGGTTGACTGAATTTGATCCTGTGTGTCTCAATGTGCATGTGTGTTTCCATATGTTTCCATATTTGTGATTGTGTGACTGTTACACTTTTTTTGCTGAGTTTTTTTCTCATTTAACAAGTACATTTGAAGGACCCTTAGCATGTTCAGCATTTTTTCAGCTGTCCAATTTGCTTTTCCAATTTTTCTGTTTAAGTTATTACTATTGTGCTGAATCATACTATTTCTGCTATTTTATAAGATTTGTGCTAAATATAGTATTTCTGCCCAATATAGTATTTCTGATTAATTATAGTTTTTCTACCAAATCATATTACAGTATTTTTGCTTTTTATACCATTTTTATAGGATATTTATATTGCTTAATATAGTATTTCTGCTTTTTATAGGATTTGTGCTTAATACAGTATTTCTGCTAAATGTAGTATTTATGCTTAATCACACTATTACTATATATTTCTGCCAGCTTCCCAGCCAGCCAATCATATCTGAGGTCTGCCGTTTCTTCTCTCGTCATATCTCAGCGACGGATGTACAAAGAGCAATGAAAATCGCAGTCAAAGTACACCAAAGTCCGCTGATTCACCCAGTATGAGAATTATGCTTCTAGTCCACCTAGTTGTTGAGTTACATGACGTTTTGTAACTCCAAAAAACGGCGCTCTTTGCCTCTCACCACGATCTAATTCTGACTGCTCATCACCCTGTTTCCCAAGAGTTCACTGTCTTTCCCAGTGGCGCAGCTGGTAATGAAGGGCTGCTACCCAAAGGTCGTGGGTTCAACTCCACCTTGAACAACATGTTTTTTGCCCTACAAATTAATACACTATCACAGACCACTAATTCATATTCATCATTTATTACAATTCTGAAAACTTTTTACCAGCTTTTCTAATATGGACCTCACATTCTTCTTAACACTCCATGGCACAAATACTCTTCCCTTTAGGCTCTGTGAATGTGTGTGTGTGTATCAATATTTCTCCCATTTTAAAGTATTACTCCTCCATAATTGGATTTCTCTTAAATCAAAGTACTTTTACTACATCTTAGTACTTCTGCTCAATCATAGTATTTCTGCTAAATCATGGTTTTTGTGCCAAATCATCAGAATCATGTTTATTGGCCAAGTATATGTGCATACAAATACAAGGAATTTGGTTCCAGTAGATGGTGGCTCTCGAGCACAGCAATGTAAATCTCTCTCTCACACACACACACACACACACACACACACACACGTATCTATATATACATTACACATGCATACACATACATACACAAAGCTGTGTAAACCAACTATAAATAACTAATCTAAACGTATATACATAAAATACAGAAATGAAATGAGGTGGAATGAATACTACAGAATGTACATAAGGTGCAGTTGCAGTCTGGCAGTGGGAGCAGTGTGACAGTTCAACTGTTTAGAAGGGAGCTGGCGAGGGGAAAGAAACTGTTCCTGTGTCGGGTGGTCCTGCTCTGCAGGCTTCTGTACCGTGTGCCAGAGGGCAGCAGATCAAAAAGTCTGTGTCCAGGGTGTGAGGGGTCTGTGATGATTTTCCCTGCCCGTTTCCTGGTTCTTGAGAGGTACAGATCCTGGATGGAGGGCAGGGGGGCGCCGATGATCCTTTCTGCTGCCCGTACAGTCTGCTGCAGTCTGCACCTGTCCTGTTTAGTGGCTGCACCATACCGGACTGTGATGGAGGAGCACAGGACAGACTCAATGACTGCAGTGTAGAACTGGATCAGCAGCTCCTGTGGAAGACTGTACTTCCCCAGTTGTCTCAGGAAGTACATCCTCTGCTGGGTCTTTTTGAGGATGGAGTTGATGTTGGTCTCCCACTTCAGGTCCTGGGAGATGGTGGTACCCAGCAACTTGAAGATCTCCACAGTCGACACAGGGCTGTCTGATATGATGAGGGGGGGCAGAGTTGAGGGATGTCTCCTGAAGTCCACTGTCATCTCTACAGTTTTAAGAGTGTTCAGCTCCAGATTGTGCTGACTGCACCAGAGTACCAGCCGCTCAACTAATCATAACATTTGTGTTATGTTATAGTATTACTACTAAGTGGAGGAATTTCTAAAATGTTACAGTTTATGTGCTGATTACAGTATTTCTGTATAATAGAATTTTGGCAAATCTCCTCACACCAACACAAAGTCTGAAAACTGCATAGAAAGTCAATGGAGAACTTGTTCAAAATCACCGCTGGATTTCTCTAATGAGAGGCATTTTCAAATCGTCATATCTCCTTAACGCAGCAAAGTTAAGACATGAGGCTTGTGCCAATATATTTTCAGACACTCCTGACGCTCACAATTCAAGAATTTCTTTCTCACCTATTACCATTTGGTCATGAATTGGGTTTGTTTGAGGGTAGGAAATTCATCCCTCGCTCAGATTTCTTCAGATTTCAAACTCTGGAAATGAGGCACTTTTTTCTCTCGTCATATCTTTTTGATGGATTTCCACACAGACCTGAAAATTTCCATGACTGTTCACCAAAGCCTGCAGTCTCTTACGGTGAAAGAATGATATCGATACTCCAAATAGATTTAGAGTTAGAAAGCATTGTTTGAGGGCAAGTCAAGGCAGTTTTCGCTTTGCCTCTACTCAGTTATGGTGCATTAGAAGTCAAATGTCTTCAATAATTCATATTTTAATGATAAATTGTCAACACTTTAAGATTCCCCCATCTCTTCTGAACAAAACGGTGTGAGAATGACTGTTCTAGCCCCTACGGTTAGGAAATTATAGCCATTTGTTTGAGGGGAGTCCTGACTATGAAAAATAGACAGCACAAATCCTGTCTCTGTGCTGCATGTGTGTAAAAAGAGGTGCACCTGTTTTGGCGGGAAAAACTACACAGCCTGTCTGATTGGTGGATTCAAATTTAGCAGCTCCCAGGCTGCTTGACTGACCTAGAAACTTGCTTGTCTCCCTATGGGCTCAAAATGTGGTCATAAATATTTTGTACTTGTAAATCAGTTTTGTACTTGTAAATCAGGATTTGTATGTGTAAAAAGAATTTGTGCGTGCGTAAAAAAGATTTGTATGTGTAAAAAAGATTTGTGTGTGTGTAAAAAAGATTTGTATGTGTAAAAAGAATTTGTGCGTGCGTAAAAAAGATTTGTATGTGTAAAAAGAATTTGTGCGTGCGTAAAAAAGATTTGTATGTGTAAAAAAGATTTGTGTGTGGACTTAGCCAAAAACCCCCCTGCAAGTTACAAGTACGAATTTTGACCCTATTTTTCTTCCTGTCATCTGATTGGTCAATGTCATGTCAATCACAAATGTAACAATCCAATCAGAGAACAGATGGGTTTGGCTGTCGGAGGGGCACTTTTTTGAACTGCAGGTCCTTGAAGGGAATAAATGCCCTTTTACATGCCAACCCAGCGTTTTCCTTTATCACCACGAAGGAAAACAGTCTGTGGTCGTCCGAGTTTGGTGATTTTTGTGTCACAGGTCTACGTGCTTTATACAGGGACTTCCACAGCCTTTTCAACAGCGCTGCGGACCGCGGGGGGGGGCAGTGTTTTGGAAATGACAGTCTTCATTACAAAGCTTTCTTCGTTATGAATTAGCATACATGTTTTTATTGAACATTTGAAGAACTAGCAAAAAAACCAGAAACTGTTGTAGAGGACATAAAGTCAGAGATAGAAACGACAAGGAGCAGGTGCATCTAGTACAGGTAGAGCTGCTGCAAAAACCCACAGAGCTCAGCAGCCAGCGCAACAAATTCTGGATCCTTTGCTTTTAGTTAGCAGTTAGCATTAGCAGCACATCCTGCGTCCGATGTGAAAGGACCTTTATGCTGCGCACTGTGACTCACAGCAATGGTCCCGGGTCAGCCCTGACTTTGTGTTAAACTAATCCTAAAGTAATAATGGTATTTCTAACCACTGACATACCACAACTTTATCCTTTCAACAGCTGCTGAAAGTAAGGGGACCTAGCTGCTATCGGATATTTATATAGAGATCCTCCAGCTTCAAACTGTATTACCCTTCAAGGACCTGCAGTTCAAAAAAGTGCCCCTCCGACAGCCAAACCCATCTGTTCTCTGATTGGATTGTTACATTTGTGATTGACATGACATTGACCAATCAGATGACAGGAAGAAAAATAGGGTCAAAATTCGTACTTGTAACTTGCAGGGGGGTTTTTGGCTAAGTCCACACACAAATCTTTTTTACACATACAAATCTTTTTTACGCACGCACAAATTCTTTTTACACATACAAATCTTTTTTACGCACGCACAAATTCTTTTTACACATACAAATCTTTTTTACACACACACAAATCTTTTTTACACATACAAATCTTTTTTACGCACGCACAAATTCTTTTTACACATACAAATCCTGATTTACAAGTACAAAACTGATTTACAAGTACAAAATATTTATGACCACATTTTGAGCCCATATGTCTCTCCCTGTGTGTGTGTGTGTGTGTGTGTGTGTGTGTGTGTGTGTGTGTGTGTGTGTGTGTGTGTGTGTGTGTGTGACAGAGAGAGAGAGAAAGGGAGGGCGAGAGAGTTTTTATGGGAGCATCTTATTGTATGATTTAAATTCAATATATTTAGACTGGTTGACTGAATTTGATCCTGTGTGTGTCTCTCTGTGCTTGTGTGTTTCCATATGTGTCCATATTTGTGATTGCGTGACTGTTATACTTTTTTTTGCTGATTTTTTTTTTCATTTAACAATCACATTTGAGGGACCCTTAGCATGTTCAGCATTTTTTCAGCTGTTCATTTTGCTTTTCCAATTTTTCTATGTAAGTTATTACTATTGTGCTAAGTCATAGCATTTCTGCTGCTTTTCAGTATTTGTGCTAAATACAGCATTTCTGCTAAATCATACTATTTCTGCTATTTCATCAGATTTGTGCTAATTATAGTGTTTCTGCCAAAAAATTGTATTTCTGCCAAATATAGTATTTTTGATTAATTATAGTTTTTCTACCAAATCATAGTACAATTTTATTGCTTTTTATATGGCTTCTAAGACAACCAATCATATCTGAGACCTTACACATTCAAATTTGCATATTGGGGCATTCATGGCTTCTAAGATAACCAATCATGTCTGAGGGCTGGCACATTAAAATTTGCATATTGTTGCCTTCATGGCTTCCCAGCACGCCAATCATATCTGAGGGCTGGCACATTCAAATTTGCATATTGGGGCCTTCATGGCTTCCCAGGCAACCAATCATCTATGTCATATATCCATAATATTTCATATTTTTATTTTAAATGGTCAACATTTCAAGATTCCCCCATGTCGTCTGAACAAAACGGTCTAAGAATGACCGTTTTAGCCCCTACGGTTAGGAATTTATGGCTGTTTGTTTGAGGGGAGTCCTGAGTATGAGAAATAGACTGCAAAAATCCTGTCTCTCTCTGTGCTGCATGTGTAAAAGCCTGCACTTGGTGCACCTGTTTTGGCGGGAAAAAGCACACAGCCTCTCGGATTGGTGGATTCAAATTGAGAAGCTCACAGCTGTTTGACTGACCTAGAAACATGCTGTTAACAGCCCCTGTTCACTTGCTGATGCTGTGTGTGTGTGTGTGTGTGTGTGTGTGTGTGTGTGTGTGTGTGTGTGTGTGTAAGAGAGAGAGAGAGAGAAAGAAAGACACACACAAAGACGCTTTTTCGGGCAGCATCTCATTGTTGGATAAAAATATTATATATTCAGACTGGTTGACTGGCATAGACTCTGTGTGTGTCTCTCTCTGTACATTTGTGTATCCATATTTGATTTCTTGTGTATTTGTTGATTTGTGTATCCATATTTGATTTTGTGTGTATCTGTTGGCTTTTCTTATTTGTTTTTTTTTCTAAATGTATTTTTATTTTATTTTTTCACAGGTGAACAACAATTGGTTTTCAGCGAACTTAACCATGTTCCTTTTTATTCAGCTTATCAATTTACCTTTCCAATATTTTCACTTAAGTTATTACTATTCTGCTCAATCATAGTATTTGTTCCATATTAAGCTATATTGTAGGATTTCTGCTAAATCATAGTATTTCTACTATATTATATTTTTCTTTCTAAATATAGCATTTCTGCTATAGAATAGTATTTCTGCTATGTTATAATATTTGTGCTAAACTTGAGTATTTTTGCTAATACATAGTATTTATTTAAAATTACAATATTCATAGTATATTACAATGTCTCTTAAATCACAGCATTTCTGCTATGTTGTACTGTTTTTCTAAATCATAGTATTTCTGTAATGTTTAAGAATGTTTGGCTAAATATATTCTTTCTGTTATCTTATACTATTTCTCCTAAATTCTTGTATTTTTGAGAAGTTATCGTGTTTCTGTTAAGTTACAATATTTCTGCTAAGTTCTGCTATGCTCTTGTATTTCTGCCAAGTATTATGTTTCCTCTAAGATATTGCAGTTCTGCTAAGTTACTACATTTTAGCAAAGTTCCTTTGCTTCTGCAAAGTTTTTATAATTTCTGCAACTTTTCAGCTTTTTCAGCTAATTTTAGCAGACAGCTTCAGCGTTACAGCATCCACACTGCATTTTCGCAGGAAATGCAAATTTTTCTAGTTGTGTGGATGCTGGAGGCATCCACACTATTGAGTTCCTGTTTCTCTTTATTCTTTATTATTATTATTATTCTTAGGACTTCCGTACACTTTTCGCCGTGGATCTACTTCCACAATTTTCAGCCGATTTTCACCGTTCAAATTTTAAACTATTCTGCTATTTCTGCTAATGATGGCTGTATCTTTTGGTATTTTATACTATTATACTTTTTAAAATATTAAGCTTTTTTCCTTTAATTTGTCCCATTGAAATGAATGGGAAACTTCCGCAATTCTGCTAAAACTTGCTTGTTTTTGAAACTTAACTACTTTTTCCTACTTTCACGTAGAACAACCATTCAAACTTTAAAATGTTCTCAATTATTGGGCTATTCAGGAATAAATCAGCTTTTTCAAATCTTTTACCGTTTTACTTTTATGCCTCTTAAAGTTTTGAGTTGCAAAATTGTGATTTTTCACAAAATACATGCGTTGTTATGGTTGCTATGCACTTGGCTTCCAGTGTGCCACTGAAGGTTTTGCAGTCTTCTCTTCATGTCCGAACAACTTCTTCCTACTTGCTCAATTTTCACTCAACTTCCACAAATTATACATCAAAACGTAGGTATTTTTGCTGGCTTTCCGAAAATGTCACTATCATGGTTGTGAGATTTATAGAATTTTGGCAAATCTCCTCAGACCAACACAAAGTCGCAAAACTCTCCATAGAAAGTCAATGGAGAGCTTGTTCAAAATCACAGCTTGATTTCTGTAATGAGAGGCATATTCGAATCGTCATATCTCCTTAACGAAGCAAAGTTAAGACATAAGGCTTGTCCCAGTATATCTTCAGACACTCCTGACGCTCACAATTCAAGAATTTCTTTCTCACCTATTACCGTTCTGAAATGAGTTAGACTTGTTTGAGGGTAGGAAATTCATCCTTCGCTCAGATTTCTTCAGATTTCAAACTCTGGAAATGATCCACTTTTTTCTCTTGTCATATCTTTTTAATGGATATCAACAGACACCTGAAAATTTCCAAGATTGTTCACCAAAGCCTGCTGTCTCTTACGGTGAAAAATGATATCGATACTCCAAATAGATTTAGAGTTAGAAAGCGTTGTTTGAGGGCAGGTCAAGGCAGTTTTTGCTTCGCCTCTACTCAGTTATGGTGCATTACAAGTCAAATATCTTTAAAAATTCATATTTTAATGATAAATTGTCAACACTGTAAGATTCCCTCATCTCTTCTGAACAAAACGGTGTAAGAATGACCGTTCTAGCCCCTACGGTTAGGAAATTATGGCCATTTGTTTGAGAGGAATCCTCACTATGAGAAATTCACTGCAGAAATCCTGTCTCTGTGCTCTGTGTGTGTAAAAACGGCTGCACCTGTTTTGGCGGGAAAAAGTGCACAGGCTCTCTGATTGGTGGATTCAAATTCAGCAGCTCCCAGGCTGCTTGACTGAGCTAGAAACTTACTTCTCTCTCCTGTGTGTGTGTGTGTGTGTGTGTGTGTGTGTGTGTGTGACAGAGAGAGAGAAAGAGAGGGCGAGACAGAGTTTTTATGGGAGCATCTTATTGTATGATTAAATTCAATATATTTAGACTGGTGACTGAATTTGATCCTGTGTGTGTCTCTCTGTGCATGTGTGTTTCCATATGTTTCCATATTTGTGATTGTGTGACTGTTACACTTTTTTTGCTGAGTTTTTTTTCATTTAACAAGTACATTGAAGGACCCTTAGCATGTTCAGCATTTTTCAGCTGTCCATTTGGCTTTTCCAGTTTTTCTGTTTAAGTTATTACTATTGTGCTGAATCATACTATTTCTGCTATTTTATAAGATTTGTGCTAAATATAGTATTTCTACCCAGTATAGTATTTCTGATTAATTATAGTTTTTCTACCAAATCATATTACAGTATTTTTGCTTTTTATACCATTTTTATAGGATTTTTATATTGCTTAATATAGTATTTCTGCTTTTTATAGGATTTGTGCTTAATACAGTATTTCTGCTAAATGTAGTATTTCTGCTTAATCACACTATTACTATATATTTCTGCCAGCTTCCCAGCCAGCCAATCATATCTGAGGTCTACAGTTTCTTCTCTCGTCATATCTCAGCGACGGATGTACAAAGAGTAATGGAAATCGCAGTCAAAGTACACCAAAGTCCGCTGATTCACCCAGTACAAGAATTATGCTCCTAGTCCACCTAGTTTTGGAGTTACACGACGTTTTGTAACTCCAAAAAACGGCGCTCTTTGCCTCACACCGCGATCTAATTCTGACTGCTCATCACCCTGTTTCCCAAGTGCTCACTGTCTTTCCCAGTGGGGCAGCTGGTAATGACACAGGTCTGCTACCCAAAGGTGGTGGGTTCAACTCCACCTTGGACAACATGTTTTTTGCCCTACAAATTAATACACTATCACAGACCACTAATTCATATTCATCATTTATTACAATTCTCAAAACTTTTTACCAGCTTTTCTAATATGGACCTCACATTCTTCTTAACACTCCATGGCACAAATACTCTTCCCTTTAGGCTCTGTGAATGTGTGTGTGTATCAATATTTCTCCCATTTTAAAGTATTACTCCTCCATAATTGGATTTCTCTTAAATCAAAGTACTTTTACTACATCTTAGTACTTCTGCTCAATCATAGTATTTCTGCTAAATCATGGTTTTTGTGCCAAGTCATCAGAATCATGTTTGTTGGCCAAGTATATGTGCATACAAATACAAGGAATTTGGTTCCGGTAGATGGTGGCTCTCGAGCACAGCAATGTAAATCTCACACACACACACACACACACACACACACGCACACACACGCACCCACACACACACGTATCTATATATACATTACACATGCATACACATACATACACAAAGCTGTGTAAACCAACTATAAATAACTAATCTAAACGTATATACATAAAATACAGAAATGAAATGAGGTGGAATGAATACTACAGAATGTACATAAGGTGCAGTTGCAGTCTGGCAGTGGAGCAGTGTGACAGTTCAACTGTTTAGAAGGAGATGGCGAGGGGAAAGAAACTGTTCCTGTGTCGGGTGGTCCTGGTCTGCAGGCTTCTGTACCGTCTGCCAGAGGGCAGCAGATCAAAAAGTCTGTGTCCAGGGTGTGAGGGTCTGTGATGATTTTCTCTGCCCGTTTCCTGGTTCTTGAGAGGTACAGTCCTGGATGGAGGGCAGGGGGCGCCGATGATCCTTTCTGCTGCCCGTACAGTCCGCTGCAGTCTGCACCTGTCCTGTTTAGTGGCTGCACCATACCAGACTGTGATGGAGGAGCACAGGACAGACTCAATGACTGCAGTGTAGAACTGGATCAGCAGCTCCTGTGGAAGACTGTACTTCCCCAGTTGTCTCAGGAAGTACATCCTCTGCTGGGTCTTTTTGAGGATGGAGTTGATGTTGGTCTCCACTTCAGGTCCTGGGAGATGGTGGTACCCAGCAACTTGAAGATCTCCACAGTCGACACAGGGCTGTCTGATATGATGAGGGGGGCAGAGTTGAGGGATGTCTCCTGAAGTCCACTGTCATCTCTACAGTTTTAAGAGTGTTCAGCTCCAGATTGTGCTGACTGCACCAGAGTACCAGCCGCTCAACTCATCATAATATTTGTGTTATGTTATAGTATTACTACTAAGTGGAGGAATTTCTGTCATGTTACAGTATATGTGCTGATTACAGTATTTGTGCCAAATATAGTATTTCTGATTAATTATAGTTTTCTACCAAATCATATTACAGTATTTTTGCTTTTTATACCATTTTTATAGGATTTTATATTGCTTAATATAGTATTTCTGCTTTTTATAGGATTGTGCTTAATATAGTATTTCTGCTTTTTATAGGATTTGTGCTTAATACAGTATTTCTGCTAAATGTAGTATTTATGCTTAATCACACTATTACTATATATTTCTGCCAGCTTCCCAGCCAGCCAATCATATCTGAGGTCTGCCGTTTCTTCTCTCGTCATATCTCAGCGACGGATGTACAAAGAGTAATGAAAATCGCAGTCAAAGTACACCAAAGTCCGCTGATTCACCCAGTACAAATTATGCTTCTAGTCCACCTAGTTTTGGAGTTACACGACGTTTTGTAACTCCAAAAAACGGCGCTCTTTGCCTCTCACCGCGATCTAATTCGGACTGCTCATCACCCCGTTTCCCAAGAGCTCACTGTCTTTCCCAGTGGGGCAG
>NW_020327354.1:0-8931 GCF_001858045.2 Oreochromis niloticus | reverse complement strand
AATTCAATATATTTAGACTGGCTGACTGAATTGGTCTTGTGTGTGTGTGTTGTTTGTGTGTGTGTGTGTGTGTGTGTTGTGTGTGTTGTGTGATGTGTGTGTGGGTGTGTGTGTTGTGGACAGAGAGAGAGAGGAGAGAAGAGAGAAGAGTTTAGAGAGAGAGAGAAAGCCTTTTTATGGGATGATCTCATTGTAAGATTCAAATTCAATATATTTAGACTGGTTGACTGAATTGGATCGTGTGTGTGTGTGTGTGTGTGTGTGTGTGTGTGTGTGTGTGTGACAGAGAGAGAGAGAGAGAGAGAGAGAAAGCCTTTTTATGGGATGATCTCATTGTAAGATTTAAATTCAATATATTTAGACTGGTTGACTGAATTGGATCTTGTGTGTGTGTATAGTTAGACTGGTTGACTGAATTTGATCCTGTGTGTGTCTGTCTGTGCATGTGTGTTACCATATGTGTACATATATGTGGTTGTGTGACTGTTATACTTTTTTTTGCTGGTTTTTTTCTCATTTAACAATTACATTTGAGGACCCTTAGCATGTTCAGCATTTTTTCAAGCTGTCCATTTTGCTTTTCCAATTTTCTATTTAGGTTATTACTATTGTGCTAAGTCATAGCATTTCTGCTGCTTTCCAGTATTTGTGCTAAATACAGCATTTCTGCTAAATCATACTATTTCTTCTATTTCATCAGATTTGTGCTAAATATAGTGTTTCTGCTACAGCATAGTATTTCTGCCAAATATAGTATTTTTGATTAATTATAGTTTTTCTACCAAATCATAGTACAGTTTTACTGCTTTTTATATGGCTTCTAAGACAACCAATCATATCTGAGGGCTTGCACATTCAAATTTGCATATTGTTGGGTCCATGGCTTCCCAGCCAGCCAATCATATCTGAGGCCTTGTACATTCAAATTTGCATATTGGGGCATTCATGGCTTCCCAGCCAGCCAATCATATCTGAGTCCTGGCACATTCAAATTTGCATATTGGGACCTTCATGGCTTCCCAGCCAGCCAATCATATCTGAGTCCTGGCACATTTAAATTTGCATATTGTTGCTTCATGGCTTCCCAGCCAGCCAATCATATCTGAGTCCTGGCACATTTAAATTTGCATATTGGGACCTTCGTGGCTTCTAAGCCCACCAATCATCTATGTCATATATCTCTAATATTTCATATTTTTATTTTAAATGGTCAGCATTTCAAGATTCCCCTATGTCTTCTGAACAAAACGGTGTAAGAATGACCGTTCTAGCCCTACGGTTAGGAAATTATGGCCATTTGTTTGAGAGGAATCCTCACTATGAGAAATATACTGCAGAAATCCTGTCTCTCTCTGTGCTGAGTGTGTAAAAACGGCTGCACCTCTTTTGGCGGGAAAAAGTACACAGCCTCTCTGATTGGTGGATTCAAATTTAGCAGCTCTCAGGCTGCTTGACTGACCTAGAAACTTGCTTGTCTCTCCCTGTGTGTGTGTGTGTGTGTGTGTGTGTGTGTGTGTGTGTGTGTGTGTGTGTGTGAGAGAGAGAGAGAGAGAGCGAGAGAGAGCCTTTTGATGGGAGCATCTTATGTGATTTAACTTCAATATATTTAGACTGGTTGACTGAATTTGATCCTGTGTGTGTCTCTCTGTGCATGTGTGTTTCCATATGTGTCCATATTTGTTATTGTGTCACTGTTATACTTTTTTTGCTGATTTTTTTTTTTTCAATTAACAATTAGATTTGAGGGACCCTTAGCATGTTCAGGATTTTTCGAGCTGTCCATTTTGCTTTTCCAATTTTTCTATAAGTTATTACTGTTGTGCTAAGTCATAGCATTTCTGCTGCTTTTCAGTATTTGTGCTAAATACAGCATTTCTGCTAAATCATACTATTTCTGCTATTTTATGAGATTTGTGCCAAATACAGCATTTCTGCTAAATCATACTATTTCTGCTATTTCATAAGATTTGTACTAAATATAGTGTTTCTGCCAAATATAGTATTTCTGCTTAATTATAGTATTCCTGCCATTTTATAGTATTTGTGCTAAAACATAGTATTTCTACTAAATGTAGTATTTATGCTTAATCATACTATTTGTATATATTTCTGCCAGGTCCCCAGGCAGCTAATCCTCTGTGAGGACTGATACATATAAATTTACATATCAGGCCTGCACTGCTTCCCAGCCAGCCAATAATATCTGAGGTCTGCCCTTTCTTCTCTCGTCATATCTCAGCGACGGATGTACAAAGAGCAATGAAAATCGCAGTCAAAGTACACCAAAGTCCGCTGATTCACCCAGTATAAGAATTATGCTTCTAGTCCACCTAGTTTTTGAGTTACACGACGTTTTGTAACTCCAAAAAACGGCATTCTTCGCCTCTCATCGCGATCTAATTCTGACTGCTCATCACCCTGTTTTCCAGGCGCTCGCTCTCTTTCCCAGTGGCGCAGTTGGTAATGACACAGGTCTGCAACCCAAAGGTCGTGGGTTCAATTACACCTTGGGCAACATGTTTTTTTCCCCTACAAATTAATACACTATCACAGACCACTAATTCATATTCATCCTTTATTACAATTCTGCAAACTTTTATGATTTTAGCAGCTTTTCTAATATGGACCTCAGATTCTTGTTAACACTCCATGGCACAAATACTGTTCCCTTTAGGCTCTGTGTATGTGTGTGTGTATCAATATTTCTCCCATTTTAAAGTATTACTCCTCCATAATTGTATTTCTGTTAAATCAAAGTACTTTTACTACATCTTAGTACTTCTGCTCAATCATAGTATTTCTGCTAAATCATAGTATTTTGCCAAATTATGGTTTTTGTGCCAAATCATAACATTTGTTTTATGTTATAGTATTACTACTAAGTGGAGGAATTTCTGTCATGTTACAGTATATGTGCTGATTACAGTATTTCTGCTAAATCATAGTATTTCTACTATATTATATTTTTCTTTCTAAATATAGCATTTCTGCTATATAATTGTATTACTGCTATGTTATAATATTTGTGCTAAACCAGAGTATTTCTGCTGAAACATAGTATTTCTGCCGAATGATAGTATTTCTGTCAAATTACAGTATTTGTGCTAAAACATAGTATTCTTTTTAAAAAACATTTCAATATTAATAGTAAATTACAGTGTCTCTGGTAAATCGCAGCATTTCTGCTATGTTGTACTGTTTTTCTAAATCATAGTATTTCTGTAATGTTCAAGAATGTTTGGCTAAATATATTCTTTCTGTTATCTTATACTATTTCTCCTAAATTCTTGTATTTTTGAGAAGTTATGTTGCTTCTGGTAAGTTACAATATTTCTGCTAAGTTCTGCTATGCTATTGTATTTCTGCCAAGTATTATATTTCCTCTAAGATATTGCAGTTCTGCTAAGATACTACATTTTAGCAAAGTTCCTTTGCTTCTGCAAAGTTTTTACAATTTCTGCAACTTTTCAGCTTTTTCAGCTAGTTTCAGCAGACAGCTTCAGCTTTAAAGCATCCACACTGCATTTTCGCAGGAAATGCAAATTTTTCTAGTTAGTGTGAATGCTTGTAAAAGCATTCACAGTATTGTTCTTCTAATCTTTATTATTCTATTTTATTCTTCCGTACGTTTTTTGTACTCTATCTCCTTCAAAACCGTTTAACTTAGAAAAACCATTCAAACACCGTTAGATTCCTCTTCTTTTGGACATGACTGCTTCTATTTTTCTCATTTCTAACATTTATATTTTTAATTTTATTCAACTTTTTTCAACAAAAATTTCCCATGTATTTCAATGGGGACACCCTTCAAATTCTCCTTCAAATTACTCCTCTTTAAACTGTATCTAATTTTACATACATTGACGTAGAACCACCATTCAAACTTTAAAACGAAGACAAGACATTCAACTATTCAACTTGTATTTATCTTTTCAATATCTATTATACTTTTCTTCAGTTCCAGTTTAAGTTTCATGATGTTTTTTCACCCGTTTCAGAGTTTATAATGGGTGTGTATGGGACGGAATGTTGGGGCTAGAGTGAGACAGCTCAACTGCTAGAGTGAGAGGAGCAAAAAAATTAATCTTAAAATATTTTTTAAAACTGCTGCTGTGTCCGCAGCGTTTGCTCTACAAGTATGATTTTACCCTCAAAACGTAGCCATCGCTGTCCTCTTTCATCCAATGTGTTTACTATTGTACTAGGTGTTATGGTTCTTTCAGAAATGTCACCAATGCACAGCCTCCCCCCTCCAACTCTTCCATAGACTCTAATGTTAAAATGGCTCAGAAGGTTCGTTTGAAAATCAGAAGAGCATGGTGTCTTTACACTGTCACCACGTCCATATAATAAACTCCACAGGCATGAAAACTGAGAATTAGGTAGACTAGACATTGCTGTCGCTCACGGTGAAAGAATTTCGTCAATAGGACCTATACTTTTCATTTGGGAAGGATTTGTTTGGGCCTGACTTTTCTGTTCATTTTAAGCAGCAAAGTGAGGTGCATGTCTGTGCGTGTGTATGGAGCCATTGGGTGCAGTCACTATAGCAACCAGGCTCACACCTGCCTGCCTAACGAGCTCTCTCTCTCTCACTGTGCCAAGATTCATTTTAAGCACTTCTCTTTCAACTGCTGCTGTGTCCACAGTGTTTGCTCTACAGCCATCATTTTACCCTCAAAACGAAGCCATCGTTGTTCTCTTTCCAACAGCGTGTCTTTCAAAGCTCATAGATACAAATGTTTTAAACTGTGTGCATCCAAGTGGAGGGATCACATTTTAGTCATTCAGTTATTCAAAGAATATGAACTTTTAATATTCATTCAGATGTTTTCTGACTCTAAATTTTCTTTCTCATTTCTTAGGTTTTCCAATTTAATTTAAAAATTTTCAGCTATTTTCCAACTTCTTCTGTGTGATCAGCTTTCAAGTTCTGCACTTTTGTTTTCAGGTAAAACTCTGTATTTTCAGGCTCATTCAACATTTTTATTTTTAACTTAAAATTCAGCAATTAATTCATTTCAGTGCATACATTCAGATTCAAGCATTCACACTGCAGTTTCTTCAGAAAATGCACTTTCTAGTTATTATATATTATTTTATTATATTTCCGTACGTTTTTTGTAGTCTATCTCCTTCAAAACCGTTCAACTTAGAAAAACCATTCAAACACCGTTAGATTCCTCTTCTTTTGGACATGACTGCTTCTATTTTTCTCATTTTTAACATTTATATTTTTAATTTTATTCACTTTTTTCAACAAAAATTTCCCATGTATTTCAATGGGGAGACCCTTCAAATCCTCCTTCAACTTACTCATTTTCAAACTGTATCTGCTTCCATATACGTTGACATAGAGCCACCATTCAAACTTTAAAACGAAGACAAACATTCAACTATTCAATTTGTATTTATCTTTTCAATATCTGTTATACTTTTTCTTCAGTTCCAGTTTAAGTTTCATGATGTTTTTTCACCCATTTCAGAGTTTATAATGGGTGTGTATGGGACGGAATGTTGGGGCTAGAGTGAGACAGCTCAACTGCTAGAGTGAGAGGAGCAAAAAAATTAATCTGAAAATATTTTTTAAAACTGCTGCTGTGTCCACGGTGTTTGGTCTACAGGTATGATTTTACGCTCAAAACGTAGCCATCGCTGTCCTCTTTCATCCAATGTGTTTACTATTGTACTAGGTGTTATGGTTCTTTCATAAATGTCACCAAAGCACAGCCTCCTCCCTCCAACTCCTCCATAGACTCTAATGTTAAAATGGCTCAGAAGGTTCGTTTGAAAATCAGAAGAGCATGGTGTTTTTACACTGTCACCACGTCCATATAATAAACTCCACAGGCATGAAAACTGAGAATTAGGTAGACTGGACATTGCTGCCGCTCACGGTGAAAGAATTTCGTCAATAGGACCTGTACTTTTCATTTGGGAAGGATTTGTTTGGGCCTGACTTTTCTGTTCATTTTAAGCAGCAAAAGTGAGGTGCATGTCTGTGCGTGTGTATGGAGCCCCTGGCTCAGTCACTATAGCAACCAGGCTCACACCTGCCTGCCTAATGAGCTCTCTCTCTCTCACTGTGCCAAGATTCATCTTAAACACTTCTCTTTCAACTACTGCTGTGTCCACAGTGTTTGCTCTACAGACATCATTTTACCCTCAAAACGTCGCCATCGTTCTTCTCTTTCCAACACTGTGTCTTTCAAAGCTCAGAGATGTAAACTTTAAAACTGTGTGGATCCAAGTGGAGGGATCACATTTTAGTCATTCAGTCATTCAAGAATATGACTTTTAATATCATTCAGATGTTTTCTGACTCTAAATTTCTTTCTCATTACTTAGGTTTTTCTAATTACATTTAAACATTTCAGCTCTTTTCCAACTTCTTCCTGTGCTTGTCAGCTTTTAGCAGTTCAGCACTTTTGTTTCAGGTGCAAATTTCTGTATTTTCATCTCATTCAACATTTTTAACTTAAAATTCAGCAATTAATTCTTTCAGTGCATAATTCAGATTCAAGCATTCACACTGCAGTTTCTTCAGAAATGCACTTTAGTTATTATTATATTTATTATATATTCCGTACGTTTTGTACTGTATCTCCTTCAAAACCGTTCAACTTAGAAAAACCATTCAAACACCGTTAGATTCCTCTTCTTTGGACATGATGCTTCTATTTTTCTCATTTTAACATTATATTTTAATTTATTCAACTTTTTCAACAAAAATTTCCCATGTATTTCAATGGGGAGACCCTTCAAATCCTCATTCAACTTACACATTTCAAACTGTATCTACTTCAACATACGTTGACATAGAGCCACATTCAAACTTTAAAACGAGACAAGACATTCAACTATTCAACTTGTATTTATCTTTTCAATATCTGTTATACTTTTCTTCAGTTCCAGTTTAAGTTTCATGATGTTTTTTCAGCCGTTCAGAGTTTATAATGGGTGTGTATGGGACGGAATGTTGGGCTAGAGTGAGACAGCTGAACTGCTAGAGTGAGAGGAGCAAAAAATTAATCTTAAAATATTTTTTAAAACTGCTGCTGTGTCCATGGTGTTTGGTCTACAGGTATGATTTTACCCTCAAAACGTAGCCATCGCTGTCCTCTTTCATCCAATGTGTTTACTATTGTCCTAGGTGTTATGGTCTTTCATAAATGTCACCAAGCACAGACTCCTCCCTCCAACTCCTCCATAGACTCTAATGTTAAAATGGCTCAGGAGGTTCGTTTGAAAATCAGAAGAGCATGGTGTCTTTCCACTGTCACCACGTCCATATAATAAACTCCACAGGCATGAAAACTGAGAATTAGGTAGACTGGACATTGCTCCCACTCACGGTGAAAGAATTTCGTCAATACGACTTGTACTTTTCATTTGGGAACGATTTGTTTGGGGCTGACTTTTCTGTTCATTTTAAGCAGCAAAAGTGAGGTGCATGTCTGTGCGCGTGTGTATGGAGCCATTGGGTGCAGTCACTATAGCAACCAGGCTCACACCTGCCTGCCTGCCTAACGAGCTCTCTCTCACTCTGCCAATATTCATCTTAAACACTTCTCTTTCAACTGCTGCTGTGTCCACGTGTTTGCTCTACAGCCATCATTTTACCCTCAAAACGAAGCCATCGTTGTTCTCTTTCCAACAGCATGTCTTTCAAAGCTCAGAGATGTAAACCTTTAAAAGTGTGTGGATCCAAGTGGAGGGATTACACTTTAGTCATTCAGTGATTCAAAGAATATGAACTTTTTATATTCAGATCTGATGTATTAAATTTCTGTTCTTTCTTAGGTTTTCAAATTTTATTTAAAAACTTTTCAGCTATTTTCCAACTTCTTTCTGTGTGAACATCAGCTTTCAAAAGTTCTGCACTTTTGTTTCAGGTTAAAAATCTGTATTTCAGCTCATTCAACATTTTTATTTTTAACTTAAATTCAGCAATTAATTCATTTCAGTGCATACATTCAGATTCAAGCATTCACACTGCAGTTTCTTCAGAAAATGCACTTTCTAGTTCTATTTTATTATAGATTCCGTACGTTTTTTGTACTCTATCTCCTTCAAAACCGTTCAACTTAGAAAAACCATTCAAACACCGTTAGATTCCTCTTCTTTTGGACATGACTGCTTCTATTTTCTCATTTAACATTTATATTTTTAAAATTATTCAACTTTTTTCAACAAAAATTTCCCATGTATTTCAATGGGGAGACCCTTCAAATCCTCATTCAACTTACTCATTTTCAAACTGTATCTACTTCACATACGTTGACATAGAGCACCATTCAAACTTTAAAACGAAGACAAGACATTCAACTATTCAACTTGTATTTATCTTTTCAATATCTGTTATACTTTTTCTTCAGTTCCAGTTTAAGTTTCATGATGTTTTTTCAGCCGTTTCAGAGTTTATAATGGGTGTGTATGGGACGGAATGTTGGGGCTAGAGTGAGACAGCTCAACTGCTAGAGTGAGAGGAGCGAAAAAATTAATCTTAAATATTTTTTAAACTGCTGCTGTGTCCGCAGCGTTTGCTCTACAGGTATGATTTTACCTCAAAACGTAGCCATCGCTGTCCTCTTTCATCCAATGTGTTTACTATTGTGCTAGGTGTTATGGTTCTTTCATAAATGTCACCAAAGCACAGCCTCCTCCCTCCAACTCCTCCATAGATCCATGTTAAATGGCTCAGAAAGTTCTTTGAAAATCAGAAGAGCATGGTGTCTTTACACTGTCACCACGTCCATATAATAAACTCCACAGGCATGAAAACTGAGAATTGGTAGACTGGACATTGCTGCCGCTCACGTGAAAGAATTTGTCAATAGGACCTGTACTTTTCATTTGGGAGCGATTTGTTTCGCCTGACTTTTCTGTTCATTTTAAGCAGCAAAAGTGAGGTGCATGTCTGCGTGTGTA
>NW_020327353.1:0-13687 GCF_001858045.2 Oreochromis niloticus | reverse complement strand
TTTTGAGAGACAATACAGGGAGTGCAGAATTATTAGGCAAGTTGTATTTTTGAGGAATAATTTTATTATTGAACAACAACCATGTTCTCAATGAACCCAAAAAACTCATTAATATCAAAGCTGAATGTTTTTGGAAAGTAGTTTTTTTAGTTTTAGCTATTTTAGGGGGATATCTGTGTGTGCAGGTGACTATTACTGTGCATAATTATTAGGCAACTTAACAAAAAACAAATATATACCCATTTCAATTATTTATTTTTACCAGTGAAACCAATATAACATCTCCACATTCACAAATATACATTTCTGACATTCAAAAACAAAACAAAACAAATCAGCGACCAATATAGCCACCTTTCTTTGCAAGGACACTCAAAAGCCTGCCATCCATGGATTCTGTCAGTGTTTTGATCTGTTCACCATCAACATTGCGTGCAGCAGCAACCACAGCCTCCCAGACACTGTTCAGAGAGGTGTACTGTTTTCCCTCCTTGTAAATCTCACATTTGATGATGGACCACAGGTTCTCAATGGGGTTCAGATCAGGTGAACAAGGAGGCCATGTCATTAGTTTTTCTTCTTTATACCCTTTCTTGCCAGCCACGCTGTGGAGTACTTGGACGCGTGTGATGGAGCATTGTCCTGCATGAAAATCATGTTTTTCTTGAAGGATGCAGACTTCTTCCTGTACCACTGCTTGAAGAAGGTGTCTTCCAGAAACTGGCAGTAGGACTGGGAGTTGAGCTTGACTCCATCCTCAACCCGAAAAGGCCCCACAAGCTCATCTTTGATGATACCAGCCCAAACCAGTACTCCACCTCCACCTTGCTGGCGTCTGAGTCGGACTGGAGCTCTCTGCCCTTTACCAATCCAGCCACGGGCCCATCCATCTGGCCCATCAAGACTCACTCTCATTTCATCAGTCCATAAAACCTTAGAAAAATCAGTCTTGAGATATTTCTTGGCCCAGTCTTGACGTTTCAGCTTGTGTGTCTTGTTCAGTGGTGGTCGTCTTTCAGCCTTTCTTACCTTGGCCATGTCTCTGAGTATTGCACACCTTGTGCTTTTGGGCACTCCAGTGATGTTGCAGCTCTGAAATATGGCCAAACTGGTGGCAAGTGGCATCTTGGCAGCTGCACGCTTGACTTTTCTCAGTTCATGGGCAGTTATTTTGCGCCTTGGTTTTTCCACACGCTTCTTGCGACCCTGTTGACTATTTTGAATGAAACGCTTGATTGTTCGATGATCACGCTTCAGAAGCTTTGCAATTTTAAGACTGCTGCATCCCTCTGCAAGATATCTCACTATTTTTGACTTTTCTGAGCCTGTCAAGTCCTTCTTTTGACCCATTTTGCCAAAGGAAAGGAAGTTGCCTAATAATTATGCACACCTGATATAGGGTGTTGATGTCATTAGACCACACCCCTTCTCATTACAGAGATGCACATCACCTAATATGCTTAATTGGTAGTAGGCTTTCGAGCCTATACAGCTTGGAGTAAGACAACATGCATGAAGAGGATGATGTGGACAAAATACTCATTTGCCTAATAATTCTGCACTCCTGTATAAAATATTTAGCTTTTATTAAATAGTTATCTGAATCTTACAACCAAAGTTTGTATAATAATACACAAGATTGGCTGTAGACCATTGTTCATCATTCAGAACACTGTGTAAAAATAACAAAAAACAAAAAGTGAATGCAAAAGTGCATAAATATTTATTTTACGTGTTTGATATGTGTGGCGGGGCGTGGTCTGCAGTGCCGCTGCAGGGGAGGTGGACCCACCTGAGGGGCATCTGCAATCACACCTCTCGGGCGTAGTCTGTGCTCTCTCGGCTGTTTTTTGGGTGTGTGTCGGGCTGTGAGTTGAAAAGCTACAGCTGGCTGGGGGGTACACCAACCATGTGTGAAAGTGGTCCATAACGTACTGGTTCAAAGTGTGTTCATGCAAACATTGTCGGGTCTGCCGTGGTACAGAGGGACTTCTGCTTATGAACCTGTGTGCACAGCGTCTGCAAATCGGGCTGTACAAAGACTTCATCTTTACCCAAAAACTGTAAGGTGTCATCTGTGAGGCGCGAGCGGTGTTGTTTTACCATAGTTCATGGTGGAGAATGGCTGCTCTGCTGAGTTTTGCTCTCTGTAGCGTATGAATGGCAGACTACACGATTACCAGCGGCATAGGCACACATAAAATTTCTTCTGAAATTTTCCCTTTCCTAGTTCTTATTATTATTATTTCTCCATCTTCCGCCTAAATTTCGGCACGTATCACGCCCCGCAGTTTTGAGACAAGCTTCATATATGTTACCTCATTTTGTGCGGCCGGATCTGGAATGGTGTGCTATGACTTTTGGTGTTTATGAATTTTATAGTTTTTTAAATATTAATATTTTAGTGAAAATTTTCCGCGCTCCTCTGCCGAACAGTTTTGACATTAGGATTACATATGTTAGATCATTTTGTGCGGCTGGAGCTGGACTATTATGTTGTGACTTTTGGTGTTTATGACTTTTATAGTTTTTTAAATATTAATATTTTAGTACAAATTTAGGCCAATTCATCTTTTGGCGCCAAATAAACAGACTTCATTTGTGGTGTCTTGGCTCTCTCTAGTGGTATACCGGGAGTAGTACAGCCGAAAAGATTTATCCTTGTGTTGAAAACTCCATATCCCACAATTCATAGCACGCCTCTACAGAGTGAACAATGGCGGCCACCACTTCGTTTTATATGTCTTTTATTCGTGTTTCTAGGTCACAAAATAAACTTTTAAGATATTTTCAGGCGAGAATGTAGGTGTGTAAACTTCAAATATCTGCTTGTTTTATCAAGACATCCCATATTTAGCGACAGTGCTCTGACGACGTTGGTCCTGCCTGACAGCTAGCCGGCTACCTAGCTAGCTGCCGCACTTGGCTGCAAATGGATAGCGAGGGGACTCTCTCTGTCGTTTCACCTCCCCGGTCTCTCGCAAATGCTCGCACAGAATCGGAGTTACAGCTGGATGTGGAAAAAATAACTGAGTTGTTTGGTGGTGCTATAATGCGGAGCTACAACAGTGGGCAGCTATCCACCGGTGTATGACAGAAAGGACATGCCGCGACCGCCGATCGACCGGTGTTTGCTAACGCGGAGGTCAATCGTGGATCAGGGAAAGCGAAGGCAGGAGCGTGAGGTGAACTGAATTTCAGGTAAGAAGTTATGACCTGCACTCTATTTGGGTCAGATATAAACCGAGTTTAGGTGTAGTTTATTTAGCAGCAGTTCTCTTATGTGTTGCTGATAGCCGGCTAGCTAGCTAGTGCCGCTAGCATAGTTAGCTAGCACCGCTAGCGACCCTTCGTGAAAAAGCACCCAGGCTTGGCTTATATTGAGGCGGGTGAAGCTCGTGTCAGCACCCGGTCGCTCGCCGACAGTATGTGTTTTAGCTGGACTTATTTTTCGTTTATATGGACCGATGATTTATTTATTTATTCATTTTAGTAACGGTATAAACAGTGAAAGGTGGTGGATTGGCCAGATGTAAACTTCAAATATCTGCTCGTGTTACCAAGACATCCCATATTAGCTCTGATGTTTTCGGTGCCTGCAAAGAGCTAGACAGGTAGCTAGCTAACCCGAGCTGGCTGTCTTTTTGACTCAGGGTCATAGCTGGACTTATTTTTCGTTTTTATGAGCCGATGAGGGGTTTTTTTTAGTAACGGTACAAACAGTGAAAGGCGGTGGATTGTCCAGATGCTGGTCGATGTGGAAAAAATAACTGAATTGTTTGGTAGTCGCTGACGCGGAGCTACAACCGAGGGCAGCTATCCACCGGTGTGTGTCAGAAAGAACATGCGGGGAACGAGGCGGCGAGGTGACCGCCGATCGACCGGTGGTAGATCGTGGATCAGGGAAACCGAAGGCAGGAGAAGCAGGCGGCTGCCGGTCGGAGCGTGAGGTGAACTGAATTTCAGGTAAGAAGTTATGACCTGCACTCTATTTGGGTCAGATATAAACCGAGTTTAGGTGTAGTTTATTTTCGTTGTGCTGACTTTTTACAATCAGTTATAATAACTCGTACTGCGTGGTAGCTAGCACGATGGAGTTTCTATACAGCTGTGTGCGCGCTAAGTTACTGATGTTGAACTTTATGACAGCCTCCCCTGTCATTCTCTCGCCTGTTCAAACTTCAGTCATGAAACTGATCAATGATCGGCTTTTCTCTCTTGTTTGTTTATCGCGCTAAACAACAGCAGCACGTTTAAGCTTGATCAGCTGTTGTTAGAATTCATTTGATTTTAATTTCTAGTATCAGCTGATGTTTGCTGGAGCCACAGCTGTAGAAGCGGCTGGTCGAAACCAGGAGATGACCTTACTGAATCATCAGAGCTGAACTGGTGATGGAGAAACAGGTTTACCTTTTTTTTAGGTGACATGAATGAGTTGAAGGGAAGTTATGAACTGTTTCTGAGAGAAATAAACACCAAGCTCCTTTTTTTATTTAGCTGACAGCTGGTAACTGTGCAGGGGCGGATCTAGCAAAGCTTTTGCCAGGGGGCCAGGTAGGGCATTAACAGAGAAAGGTGGACACAAAGATATACTTTTCTTTCTTACTCTCATACAGGGAGTGCAGAATTATTAGGCAAGTTGTATTTTGAGGAATAATTTTATTATTGAACAACAACCATGTTCTCAATGAACCCAAAAAACACATTAATATCAAAGCTGAATGTTTTCGGAAGTAGTTTTTAGTTTGTGTTTAGTTTTAGCTATTTTAGGGGGATATCTGTGTGTGCAGGTGACTATTACTGTGCATAATTATTAGGCAACTTAACAAAAAACAAATATATACCCATTTCAATTATTTATTTTTACCAGTGAAACCAATATAACATCTCCACATTCACAAATATACATTTCTGACATTCAAAAACAAAACAAAAACAAATCAGCGACCAATATAGCCACCTTTCTTTGCAAGGACACTCAAAAGCCTGCCATCCATGGATTCTGTCAGTGTTTTGATCTGTTCACCATCAACATTGCGTGCAGCAGCAACCACAGCCTCCCAGACACTGTTCAGAGAGGTGTACTGTTTTCCCTCCTTGTAAATCTCACATTTGATGATGGACCACAGGTTCTCAATGGGGTTCAGATCAGGTGAACAAGGAGGCCATGTCATTAGTTTTTCTTCTTTTAAACCCTTTCTTGCCAGCCACGCTGTGGAGTACTTGGACGCGTGTGATGGAGCATTGTCCTGCATGAAAATCATGTTTTTCTTGAAGGATGCAGACTTCTTCCTGTACCACTGCTTGAAGAAGGTGTCTTCCAGAAACTTGCAGTAGGACTGGGAGTTGAGCTTGACGCCATCCTCAACCCGAAAAGGCCCCACAAGCTCACCTTTGATGATACCAGCCCAAACCAGTACTCCACCTCCACCTTGCTGGCGTCTGAGTGGGACTGGAGCTCTCTGCCCTTTACCAATCCAGCCACGGGCCCATCCATCTGGCCCATCAAGACTCACTCTCATTTCATCAGTCCATAAAACCTTAGAAAAATCAGTCTTGAGATATTTCTTGGCCCAGTCTTGACGTTTCAGCTTGTGTGTCTTGTTCAGTGGTGGTCGTCTTTCAGCCTTTCTTACCTTGGCCATGTCTCTGAGTATTGCACACCTTGTGCTTTTGGGCACTCCAGTGATGTTGCAGCTCTGAAATATGGCCAAACTGGTGGCAAGTGGCATCTTGGCAGCTGCACGCTTGACTTTTCTCAGTTCATGGGCAGTTATTTTGCCCCTTGGTTTTTCCACACGCTTCTTGCGACCCTGTTGACTATTTTGAATGAAACGCTTGATTGTTCGATGATCACGCTTCAGAAGCTTTGCAATTTTAAGACTGCTGCATGCCTCTGCAAGATATCTCACTATTTTTGACTTTTCTGAGCCTGTCAAGTCCTTCTTTTGACCCATTTTGCCAAAGGAAAGGAAGTTGCCTAATAATTATGCACACCTGATATAGGGTGTTGATGTCATTAGACCATACCCCTTCTCATTACAGAGATGCACATCACCTAATATGCTTAATTGGTAGTAGGCTTTCGAGCCTATACAGCTTGGAGTAAGACAACATGCATGAAGGGATGATGTGGACAAATACTCATTTGCCTAATAATTCTGCACTCCCTGTATAAAATATTTAGCTTTTATTAAATAGTTATCTGAATCTTACAACCAAAGTTTGTATAATAATACACAAGATTGGCTGTAGACCATTGTTCATCATTCAGAACACTGTGTAAAAATAACAAAAAACAAAAAGTGAATGCAAAAGTGCATAAATATTTATTTTACGTGTTTGATATGTGTGGCGGGGCGTGGTCTGCAGTGCCGCTGCAGGGGAGGTGGACCCACCTGAGGGCATCTGCAATCACACCTCTCGGGCGTAGTCTGTGCTCTCTCGGCTGTTTTTTGGGTGTGTGTCGGGCTGTGAGTTGAAAAGCTACAGCTGGCTGGGAGGGTACACCAACCATGTGTGAAAAGTGGTCCATAACGTACTGGTTCAAAGTGTGTTCGTGCAAACATTGTCGGGGTCTGCCGTGGTACAGAGGGACTTCTGCTTATGAACCTGTGTGCACAGCGTCTGCAAATCGGGGCTGTACAAAGTGACCTCATCTTTACCCAAAACTGTAAGCTGTCATCTGTGAGGCGCGAGCGGTGTTTGTTTTTACCATAATTCATGGTGGAGAATGGCTGCTCTTCTGAGTTTTGCTGTCTGTAGCCGTATGAATGGAAAACTACACAGATTAGCAGCGGCATAGGCACACATAAAATTTCTTCTGAAATTTTCGCTTTCTAGTTATTATTATTCTTCAGTTTCCGCCTGAAATTTTGCAGCGAAACTCGCCCCGCAGTTTTGAGACAAGCTTCATATATGTTACCTCATTTTGTGCGGCTGGATCAGGAATGGTGTGCTATGACTTTGGTGTTTATAACTATTATAGTTTTTTAAATATTAATATTTTAGTGAAAATTTTCCCGCGCTTCTCTGCCAAACAGTTTTGAAAATAGGGTTACATATGTTAGATCATTTTGTGCGGCTGGAGCTGGACTAGTATGGTATACACTTTTGGTGTTTATGACTTTTATAGTTTTTGAAATATTTAGATTTTAGTGCAAATTTAGGCCAATTTCCATAGAAACAGACTTTATTTGTGGTGGGTTGGCTCTCTCTAGTGGTATACCGGGAGTAGTACGGCTGAAAATCTGTATGCTTGTTACAAAACTCCATATCCCATAATTCATAGCACCCCTCTGCCGAGTTAAACAATGGCGGACACCACTTTGTTTTATATGTCTTTTATTCGTGTTTCTAGGTCACAAAATACACTTTTAAGATATTTTCAGGCGAGAATGTAGGTGTGTAAACTTCAAATATCTGCTCGTTTTATCAAGACATCCCATATTAGCGACAATTCTCTTAAGTGTTGCTGATAGCCGGCTAGCTAGCTAAGCCGCTAGCTTAGCTAGCTAGCGCCCTTCGTGAAAACCACCCAGGCTTGGCTGATAGTGAGGTGGCTAAAATTTGTTTAATCGCCTGATCGCTCGGCAAGGGTCTGTGTCTTAGCTGGACTTATTTTTCGTTTATATGGGCCGATGATGCTGGTCGATGTGGAAAAATAACTGAGTTGTTTGGTGGTGGAGCTACAACAGAGGGCAGCTATCCACCGGTGTGTGACAGAAAGGACATGCCGCGAACGAGACATACAAGGCGGTGAGGCTACCGCCGATCGTCCGGTGTTTGCTAACGCGGAGGTCAATCGTGGATCAGGGAAAGCGAAGGCAGGAGCGTGAGGTGAACTGAATTTCAGGTAAGAAGTTATGACCTGCACTCTATTTGGGTCAGATATAAACCGAGTTTAGGTGTAGTTTATTTAGCAACAGTTCTCTTACGTGTTGCTGATAGCCGGCTGGCTAGCTAGCTAGCGCCGCTAGCTTAGCTAGCTAGCGCGGCTAGCGACCCTTCGTGAAAAACCACCCAGGCTTGGCTGATAGTGAGGTGGCTAAAATTTGTTTAATCGCCCGATCGCTCGGCAAGGGTCTGTGTCTTAGCTGGACTTATTTTTCGTTTATATGGGCCGATGATGCTGGTCGATGTGGAAAAAATAACTGAGTTGTTTGGTGGTGGAGCTACAACAGAGGGCAGCTATCCACCGGTGTGTGACAGAAAGGACATGCCGCGAACGAGACATACAAGGCGGTGAGGCTACCGCCGATCGTCCGGTGTTTGCTAACGCGGAGGTCAATCGTGGATCAGGGAAAGCGAAGGCAGGAGCGTGAGGTGAACTGAATTTCAGGTAAGAAGTTATGACCTGCACTCTATTTGGGTCAGATATAAACCGAGTTTAGGTGTAATTTATTTTCGTTGACCTTTTACAATCGTACTGCCACGGGAGTTTATAGACAGCTGTGTGCGCACTAAGTTACTGACGTTGGACTTTATTTTATTCATTAGGGTTAGTTCATAGAGTTGCCGTGCCGTACAAACGGAATCCTCCCACATTCAGAGAAAACATTATGATTTATTCTGTCGTTACGAAGCCTCCCCTGTCATTCTCTCGCGTGTTGAAACGTCAATCATGAAACTGATCAATGATCGGCTGTTCGCTCTTATTTATCGCGCTAAACAACAGCAGCACGTTTAAGCTTGATCAGCTGTTGTTAGAATTCTTTTGATTTTAACAGCTGATGTTTGCTGGAGCATGAAGATGAAATCAGGAGATGTCCTTACTGAATCATCAGAGCTGAACTGGTGATGGAGAAACAGGTTTACACTTTAGGTGACATGAATGAGTTGAAGGGAAGTTATGAGTTGTTTCTGAGAGACAAAGACCAAGCTCCTTTTTTGTGTAGCTGACAGCTGGTAACTGTGCAGGGGCGTATCTAGCAAAGCTTTTACGGGGGGCAGCTAGGGCATTAACAGAGAAAGGTGGACACAAAGATATACTTTTCTTTCTTACTGTCATATAAAATATTTAGCTTTTATTAAATAGTTATCTGAATCTCACAACCAAAGTTTGTATAATAATACACAAGATTGGCTGTAGACCATTGTTCATAATTCAGAACACTGTGTAAAAATAACAAAAAACAAAAAGTGAATGCATGTGTGAAAAGTGGTCCATAATGTAATGCTTCAAAGCGTGTTCATGCAAACATTGTCGGGTCTGCCGTGGTACAATGGGACTTCTGCTCATGAACCTGTGTGCACAGCGTCTGCAAATCGGCGCTGTACGAAGTAACTTCATCTTTACACAAAACTGTAAGCTGTCATCTGTGAAGCGTGAGCGGTGTTTGTTTTTACCATAGTTCATGGTGGAGAATGGCTGCTCTTCTGAGTTTTGCTCTCTGTAGCCGTATGAATGGCAACTACAGTGATTAGCAGCGGCATAGGCACACATAAAATTTCTTCTGAAATTTTCGCTTTCTAGTTATTATTATTATTCTCCAGTTTCCGCCTGAAATTTTGCAGCGAATCTCGCCTCGCAGTTTTGAGACAAGCTTCATATATGTTACCTCATTTTGTGCGGCCGGATCTGGAATGGTGTGCTATGACTTTTGGTGTTTATGAATTTTATAGTTTTTTAAATATTAATATTTTAGTGAAAATTTTCCCGCGCTCCTCTGCCAAACAGTTTTGACATTAGGATTACATATGTTAGATCATTTTGTGCGGCTGGAGCTGGGCTAGTATGGTGTGACTTTTGGTGTTTATAACTTTTATAGTTTTTGAAATATTTAGATTTTAGTGCAAATTTAGGCCAATTCATCTTTTGGCGCCAAATAAACAGACTTCATTTGTGGTGTCTTGGCTCTCTCTAGTGGTATACCGGGAGTAGTACAGCCGAAAAGATTTATCCTTGTGTTGAAAACTCCATATCCCACAATTCATAGCACGCCTCTACAGAGTGAACAATGGCGGCCACCACTTCGTTTTATATGTCTTTTATTCGTGTTTCTAGGTCACAAAATAAGCTTTTAAGATATTTTCAGGCGAGAATCTAGGTGTGTAAACTTCAAATATCTGCTTGTTTTATCAAGACATCCCATATTTAGCGACAGTGCTCTGACTACGTCGGTCCTGCCTGACAGCTAGCCGGCTACCTAGCTAGCTGCCGCACTTGGCTGCAAATGGATAGCGAGGGGACTCTCTCTGTAGTTTCACCTCCCCGGTCTCTCGCAAATGCTCGCATAGAATCGGAGTTACAGCTGGATGTGGAAAAAATAACTGAGTTGTTTGGTGGTGCTATAACGCGGAGCTACAACAGTGGGCAGCTATCCACCGGTGTATGACAGAAAGGATATGCCGCGAATGAGACATACGAGGCAGGCGACTGGTGTTTGCTAACGCGGAGGTCAATCGTGGATCAGGGAAAGCGAAGGCAGGAGCGTGAGGTGAACTGAATTTCAGGTAAGAAGTTATGACCTGCACTCTATTTGGGTCAGATATAAACGGAGTTTAGGTGTAGTTTATTTAGCAACAGTTCTCTTACGTGTTGCTGATAGCCGGCCGGCTAGCTAGCTAGCGCCGCTAGCTTAGCTAGCTAGCGCGGCTAGCGACCCTTCGTGAAAAACCACCCAGGCTTGGCTGATAGTGAGGTGGCTAAAATGTGTTTAATCGCCCGATCGCTCGGCAAGGGTCTGTGTCTTAGCTGGACTTATTTTTCGTTTATATGGGCCGATGATGCTGGTCGATGTGGAAAAAATAACTGAGTTGTTTGGTGGTGGAGCTACAACAGAGGGCAGCTATCCACCGGTGTGTGACAGAAAGGACATGCCGCCAACGAGACATACGAGGCCGGGCAGGCGATTGCTAACGCGGTGGTCAATCATGGATCAGGGAAAGCGAAGGCAGGAGCGTGAGGTGAACTGAATTTCAGGTAAGAAGTTTTGAACTGCACTCTATTTCGGTCAGATATAAACCGAGTTTAGGTGTAGTTTATTTTCGTTGTGCTGACTTTTTCAATCACGTACAATAACTCGTACTGCGTTCTAGCTAGCACGACGGAGTTTCTATACAGCTGTGTGCGCATGTTGAACTTTATGACAGCCTCCCCTGTCGAAACTTCAGTCATGAAACTGATCAATGATCGGCGTTTCTCTCTTGTTTGTTTATCGCGCAAAACAACAGCAGCACGTTTAAGCTTGATCAGCTGTTGTTAGAATTCATTTGCTTTTAATTTCTGGTATCAGCTGATGTTTGCTGGAGCTACAGCTGTAAAAACGGCAGATGTCCTTACTGAATCATCAGAGCTGAACTGGTGATGGAGAAACAGGTTTACTCTTTAGGTGACATGAATAAGTTGAAGGGAAGTTATGAACTATTTTTGACAGACAAATACAGGGAGTGCAGAATTATTAGGCAAGTTGTATTTTTGAGGAATAATTTTATTATTGAACAACAACCATGTTCTAAATGAACCCAAAAACTCATTAATATCAAAGCTGAAAGTTTTGGAAGTAGTTTTAGTTTTAGCTATTTTAGGGGATATCTGTGTGTGCAGGTGACTATTACTGTGCATAATTATTAGGCAACTTAACAAAAAACAAATATATACCCATTTCAATTATTTATTTTTACCAGTGAAACCAATATAACATCTCCACATTCACAAATATACATTTCTGACATTCAAAAACAAAACCAAAGCAAATCAGCGACCAATATAGCCACCTTTCTTTGCAAGGACACTCAAAAGCCTGCCATCCATGGATTCTGTCAGTGTTTTGATCTGTTCACCATCACATTGCATGCAGCAGCAACCACAGCCTCCCAGACACTGTTCAGAGAGTGTATTGTTTTCCCTCCTTGTAAATCTCACATTTGATGATGGACCACAGGTTCTCAATGGGTTCAGATCAGGTGAACAAGAGCCATGTCATTAGTTTTTCTTCTTTTATACCCTTTCTTGCCAGCCACGCTGTGGAGTACTTGGACGCGTGTGATGGAGCATTGTCCTGCATGAAATCATGTTTTCTTGAAGGATGCAGACTTCTTCCTGTACCACTGCTTGAAGAAGGTGTCTTCCCAGAAACTGCAGTAGCACTGTGAGTTAGCTTGACTCCATCCTCAACCCGAAAAGGCCCCACAAGCTCATCTTTATGATACCAGCCCAAACAGTACTCCACCTCCACCTTGCTGGCATCTGAGTGGGACTGGAGCTCTCTGCCCTTTACCAATCCAGCCACGGGCCCATCCATCTGGCCCATCAAGACTCACTCTCATTTCATCAGTCCATAAAACCTTAGAAAACTCAGTCTTGAGATATTTCTTGGCCCAGTCTTGACGTTTCAGCTTGTGTGTCTTGTTCAGTGGTGGTCGTCTTTCAGCCTTTCTTCCTTGGCCATGTCTCTGAGTATTGCACCCTTGTGCTTTGGCACTCCAGTGATGTTGCAGCTCTGAATATGGCCAAACTGGTGGCAAGTGGCATCTTGGCAGCTGCACGCTTGACTTTTCTCAGTTCATGGGCAGTTATTTTGCGCCTTGGTTTTTTCCACACGCTTCTTGCGACCCTGTTGACTATTTTGAATGAAACGCTTGATTGTTCGATGATCACGCTTCAGAAGCTTTGCAATTTTAAGACTGCTGCATCCCTCTGCAAGATATCTCACTATTTTTGACTTTCTGAGCCTGTCAAGTCCTTCTTTTGACCCATTTTGCCAAAGGAAAGGAAGTTGCCTAATAATTATGCACACCTGATATAGGGTGTTGATGTCATTAGACCACACCCCTTCTCATTACAGAGATGCACATCACCTAATATGCTTAATTGGTAGTAGGCTTTCGAGCCTATACAGCTTGGAGTAAGACAACATGCATGAAGAGGATGATGTGGACAAAATACTCATTTGCCTAATAATTCTGCACTCCCTGTAAACACCAGCTCCTTTTTTTGTGTAGCTGACAGCTGGTAACTGTGCAGGGCGGATCTAGCAAAGCTTTTGCCAGGGCCAGGTAGGGCATTAACAGAGAAGGTGGACATAAAGAATACTTTTCTTTCTTACTCTCATATAAAATATTTAGCTTTTATTAAATGCTTATCCGAATCTTACAACCAAAGTTTGTATAATACACAAGGTTGGCTGTAGACATTGTTCATCATTCAGAACACTGTGTAAAAATAACAAAAAACAAAAAGTGAATGCAAAGTGCATATATATATTTTTTTATGTGTTTGATGTGTGTGTCGGCCGTGGTCTGCAGTGCCGCTGCAGGGGAGGTGGACCCACGGTGTAAAGTCTGTGCTCTCTTGGCTGTTTTTTGGGTGTGTGTTGGGCTATGAGTTGAAAAGCTACAGCTGCCTGTGGGTACACCAACCATGTGTGAAAAGTGGTCCATAAGTAATGCTTCAAAGCGTGTTCATGCAAACATTGTCGGTCTGCCGTGTGGTACAATGGACTTCTGCTCATGAACCTGTGTGCACAGCGTCTGCAAATCGGCGCTGTACAAGTAACTTCATCTTTACACAAAACTGTAAGCTGTCATCTGTGAAGGCGTGAGCGGTGTTTGTTTTTACCATAGTTCATGGTGGGAGAATGGCTGCTCTTCTGAGTTTTGCTCTCTGTAGCCGTTATGAATGGCAACTACAGTGATTAGCAGCGGCATAGGCACACATAAAATTTCTTCTGAAATTTTCGCTTTC
>NW_020327352.1:0-91897 GCF_001858045.2 Oreochromis niloticus | reverse complement strand
TGTTGTCTTACTCCAAGCTGTATAGGCTCGAAAGCCTACTACCAATTAAGCATATTAGGTGATGTGCATCTCGTAATGAGAAGGGGTATGGTCTAATGACATCAACACCTATATTCAGGTGTGCATAATTATTAGGCAACTTCCTTTCCTTTGGCAAAATGGGTCAAAAGAAGGACTTGACAGGCTCAGAAAAGTCAAAAATAGTGAGATATCTTGCAGAGGCATGCAGCAGTCTTAAAATTGCAAAGCTTCTGAAGCGTGATCATCGAACAATCAAGCGTTTCATTCAAAATAGTCAACAGGGTCGCAGAAGCGTGTGGAAAAACCAAGGGGCAATAATGCCCATGAACTGAGAAAAGTCAAGCGTGCAGCTGCAAGATGCCACTTGCCACCAGTTTGGCCATATTTCAGAGCTGCAACATCACTGGAGTGCCCAAAAGCACAAGGTGTGCAATACTCAGAGACATGGCCAAGGTAAGAAAGGCTGAAAGACGACCACCACTGAACAAGACACACAAGCTGAAACGTCAAGACTGGGCCAAGAAATATCTCAAGACTGATTTTTCTAAGGTTTTATGGACTGATGAAATGAGAGTGAGTCTTGATGGGCCAGATGGATGGGCCCGTGGCTGGATTGGTAAAGGGCAGAGAGCTCCAGTCCGACTCAGACGCCAGCAAGGTGGAGGTGGAGTACTGGTTTGGGCTGGTATCATCAAAGGTGAGCTTGTGGGGCCTTTTCGGGTTGAGGATGGCGTCAAGCTCAACTCCCAGTCCTACTGCAAGTTTCTGGAAGACACCTTCTTCAAGCAGTGGTACAGGAAGAAGTCTGCATCCTTCAAGAAAAACATGATTTTCATGCAGGACAATGCTCCATCACACGTGTCCAAGTACTCCACAGCGTGGCTGGCAAGAAAGGGTTTAAAAGAAGAAAAACTAATGACATGGCCTCCTTGTTCACCTGATCTGAACCCCATTGAGAACCTGTGGTCCATCATCAAATGTGAGATTTACAAGGAGGGAAACAGTACACCTCTCTGAACAGTGTCTGGGAGGTGTACCCCTGTGGTTGCTGCTGCACGCAATGTTGATGGTGAACAGATCAAAACACTGACAGAATCCATGGATGGCAGGCTTTTGAGTGTCCTTGCAAAGAAAGGTGGCTATATTGGTCGCTGATTTGTTTTGGTTTTGTTTTGAATGTCTGAATGTATATTTGTGAATGTGGAGATGTTATATTGGTTTCACTGGTAAAAATAAATAATTGAAATGGGTATATATTTGTTTTTGTTAAGTTGCCTAATAATTATGCACAGTAATAGTCACCTGCACACACAGATATCCCCTAAAATAGCTAAAACTAAACACAAACTAAAACTACTTCCGAAAACATTCAGCTTTGATATTAATGTGTTTTTTGGGTTCATTGAGAACATGGTTGTTGTTCAATAATAAAATTATTCCTCAAAATACAACTTGCCTAATAATTCTGCACTCCCTGTATGAGAGTAAGAAAGAAAAGTATATCTTTGTGTCCACCTTTCTCTGTTAATGCCCTACCTGGCCCCCTGGCAAAAGCTTTGCTAGATCCGCCCCTGCACAGTTACAGCTGTCAGCTACACAAAAAAATGAGCTTGGTGTTTGTCTCTCAGAAACAGTTCATAACTTCCTTCAACTCATTCATGTCACCTAAGGGTAAACCTGTTTCTCCATCACCTGTTCAGCTCTGATGATTCAGTAAGGATATCTGGTTTGGAACAGCCGTTTTTACAGCTGTGGCTCAGCAAACATCAGCTGATACTAGAAATTAAAAGCAAATGAATTCTAACAACAGCTGATCAAGCTTAAACGTGCTGCTGTTGTTTAGCGCGATAAACAAACAAGAGCGAAAAGCCGATCATTGATCAGTTTCATGACTGAAGTTTCAACAGGCGAGAGAATGACAGGGAGGCTTCGTAACGACAGAATAAATCGTAATATTTTCTCTGATGTGGCACGATTCCGTTTGTACGGCAACTCTACGAACTAACCATTATGAATAAAATAAGTCCAACGTCAGTAACTTAGCGCGCACACAGCTGTATATAAACTCCCGTCGTGCTAGCTAGCACGCAGTACGATTGTAAAAAGTCAGCACAACGAAAATAAACTACACCTAAACTCTGTTTATATCTGACCCAAATAGAGTGCAGGTCATAACTTCCTACCTGAAATTCAGTTCACCTCACGCTCCTGCCTTCGCTTTCCCTGATCCATGATTCTAACAACAGCTGATCAAGCTTAAACGTGCTGCTGTTGTTTAGCGCGATAAACAAACAAGAGAGAAAAGCCGATCATTGATCAGTTTCATGACTGAAGTTTCAACAGGCGAGAGAATGACAGGGGAGGCTTCGTAACGACAGAATAAATCGTAATATTTTCTCTGAATGTGGCACGATTCCGTTTGTACGGCAACTCTACGAACTAACATTATGAATAAATAAAGTCCAACGTCAGTAACTTAGCGCGCACACAGCTGTATATAAACTCCCCTCGTGCTAGCTAGCACGCAGTACGATTGTAAAAAGTCAGCACAACGAAAATAAACTACACCTAAACTCGGTTTATATCTGACCCAAATAGAGTGCAGGTCATAACTTCTTACCTGAAATTCAGTTCACCTCACGCTCCTGCCTTCGCTTTCCCTGATCCATGATTGACCACCGCGTTAGCAATCGCCTGCCCGCCTCATATGTCTCGTTGGCGGCATGTCCTTTCTGTCACACACCGGTGGGTAGCTGCCCTCTGTTGTAGCTCCACCACCAAACAACTCAGTTATTTTTCCACATCCAGCTGTAACTCCGATTCTATGCGAGCATTTGCGAGAGACCAGGGAGGTGAAACGACAGAGAGAGTCCCCTCGCTATCCATTTGCAGCCAAGTGCGGCAGCTAGCTAGGTAGCCAGCTAGGTAGCCGGCTAGCTGTCAGGCAGGACCGACGTAGTCAGAGCACTGTCGCTAAATATGGGATGTCTTGATAAAACAAGCAGATATTTGAAGTTTACACACCTACATTCTCGCCTGAAAATATCTTAAAAGCTTATTTTGTGACCTAGAAACACGAATAAAAGACATATAAAATGAAGTGGTGGCCGCCATTGTTCACTCTGTAGAGGCGTGCTATGAATTGTGGGATATTGAGTTTTCCACCAAGCATTACCGTAACTTTTGAATGATTTGCGCAACCTTAAAAATTCCAAGGGCTCCTGAAAGCAGCGACGCTGTGCCCACCGTTGAAATTGTCATCATTACGGTAATCCAAATAAGGGTACACAGGCTGTACCACTCCCGGCATACCACTAGAGAGAGCCAAGACACCACAAATGAAGTCTGTTTATTTGGCGCCAAAAGATGAATTGGCCTAAATTTGCACTAAAATATTAATATTTAAAAAACTATAAAAGTTATAAACACCAAAAGTCATAACATAATAGTCCAGCTCCAGCCGCACAAAATGATCTAACATATGTAACCCTAATGTCAAAACTGTTTGGCAGAGGAGCGCGGGGAAAATTTTCACTAAAATATTAATATTTAAAAAACTATAAAATTCATAAACACCAAAAGTCATAGCACACCATTCCAGATCCGGCCGCACAAAATGAGGTAACATATATGAAGCTTGTCTCAAAACTGCGAGGCGAGATTCGCTGCAAAATTCAGGCGGAAACTGGAGAATAATAATAATAACTAGAAAGCGAAAATTTCA
This sequence comes from Oreochromis niloticus, assembly GCF_001858045.2. Lineage (NCBI taxonomy): Eukaryota > Metazoa > Chordata > Actinopteri > Cichliformes > Cichlidae > Oreochromis > Oreochromis niloticus. Next base: position 88,152 of record NW_020327352.1, on the reverse strand, counting down.
GAAGAAATTTTATGTGTGCCTATGCCGCTGCTAATCTGTGTAGTTTTCCATTCATACGGCTACAGACAGCAAAACTCAGAAGAGCAGCCATTCTCCACCATAAATTATGGTAAAAACAAACACCGCTCGCGCCTCACAGATGACAGCTTACAGTTTTGGGTAAAGATGAGGTCACTTTGTACAGCCCCGATTTGCAGACGCTGTGCACACAGGTTCATAAGCAGAAGTCCCTCTGTACCACGGCAGACCCCGACAATGTTTGCACGAACACACTTTGAAGCATTACGTTATGGACCACTTTTCACACATGGTTGGTGTACCCTCCCAGCCAGCTGTAGCTTTTCAACTCACAGCCCGACACACACCCAAAAAACAGCCGAGAGAGCACAGACTACGCCCGAGAGGTGTGATTGCAGATGCCCCTCAGGTGGGTCCACCTCCCCTGCAGCGGCACTGCAGACCACGCCCCGCCACACATATCAAACACGTAAAAAAATATTTATGCACTTTTGCATTCACTTTTTGTTTTTTGTTATTTTTACACAGTGTTCTGAATGATGAACAATGGTCTACAGCCAATCTTGTGTATTATTATACAAACTTTGGTTGTAAGATTCAGATAACTATTTAATAAAAGCTAAATATTTTATACAGGGAGTGCAGAATTATTAGGCAAATGAGTATTTTGTCCACATCATCCCCTTCATGCATGTTGTCTTACTCCAAGCTGTATAGGCTCGAAAGCCTACTACCAATTAAGCATATTAGGTGATGTGCATCTCTGTAATGAGAAGGGGTATGGTCTAATGACATCAACACCCTATATCAGGTGTGCATAATTATTAGGCAACTTCCTTTCCTTTGGCAAAATGGGTCAAAAGAAGGACTTGACAGGCTCAGAAAAGTCAAAAATAGTGAGATATCTTGCAGAGGCATGCAGCAGTCTTAAAATTGCAAAGCTTCTGAAGCGTGATCATCGAACAATCAAGCGTTTCATTCAAAATAGTCAACAGGGTCGCAAGAAGCGTGTGGAAAAACCAAGGGGCAAAATAACTGCCCATGAACTGAGAAAAGTCAAGCGTGCAGCTGCCAAGATGCCACTTGCCACCAGTTTGGCCATATTTCAGAGCTGCAACATCACTGGAGTGCCCAAAAGCACAAGGTGTGCAATACTCAGAGACATGGCCAAGGTAAGAAAGGCTGAAAGACGACCACCACTGAACAAGACACACAAGCTGAAACGTCAAGACTGGGCCAAGAAATATCTCAAGACTGATTTTTCTAAGGTTTTATGGACTGATGAAATGAGAGTGAGTCTTGATGGGCCAGATGGATGGGCCCGTGGCTGGATTGGTAAAGGGCAGAGAGCTCCAGTCCGACTCAGACGCCAGCAAGGTGGAGGTGGAGTACTGGTTTGGGCTGGTATCATCAAAGGTGAGCTTGTGGGGCCTTTTCGGGTTGAGGATGGCGTCAAGCTCAACTCCCAGTCCTACTGCAAGTTTCTGGAAGACACCTTCTTCAAGCAGTGGTACAGGAAGAAGTCTGCATCCTTCAAGAAAAACATGATTTTCATGCAGGACAATGCTCCATCACACGGTCCAAGTACTCCACAGCGTGGCTGGCAAGAAAGGGTTTAAAAGAAGAAAAACTAATGACATGGCCTCCTTGTTCACCTGATCTGAACCCATTGAGAACCTGTGGTCCATCATCAAATGTGAGATTTACAAGGAGGGAAAACAGTACACCTCTCTGAACAGTGTCTGGGAGGCTGTGGTTGCTGCTGCACGCAATGTTGATGGTGAACAGATCAAAACACTGACAGAATCCATGGATGGCAGGCTTTTGAGTGTCCTTGCAAAGAAAGGTGGCTATATTGGTCGCTGATTTGTTTTGGTTTTGTTTTTGAATGTCTGAAATGTATATTTGTGAATGTGGAGATGTTATATTGGTTTCACTGGTAAAAATAAATAATTGAAATGGGTATATATTTGTTTTTTGTTAAGTTGCCTAATAATTATGCACAGTAATAGTCACCTGCACACACAGATATCCCCCTAAAATAGCTAAAACTAAACACAAACTAAAAACTACTTCCGAAAACATTCAGCTTTGATATTAATGTGTTTTTTGGGTTAATTGAGAACATGGTTGTTGTTCAATAATAAATTATTCCTCAAAAATACAACTTGCCTAATAATTCTGCACTCCCTGTATGAGAGTAAGAAAGAAAAGTATATCTTTGTGTCCACCTTTCTCTGTTAATGCCCTACCTGGCCCCCTGGCAAAAGCTTTGCTAGATCCGCCCCTGCACAGTTACCAGCTGTCAGCTAAATAAAAAAAGGAGCTTGGTGTTTATTTCTCTCAGAAACAGTTCATAACTTCCCTTCAACTCATTCATGTCACCTAAAAAAAAGGTAAACCTGTTTCTCCATCACCAGTTCAGCTCTGATGATTCAGTAAGGTCATCTCCTGGTTTCGACCAGCCGCTTCTACAGCTGTGGCTCCAGCAAACATCAGCTGATACTAGAAATTAAAATCAAATGAATTCTAACAACAGCTGATCAAGCTTAAACGTGCTGCTGTTGTTTAGCGCGATAAACAAACAAGAGAGAAAAGCCGATCATTGATCAGTTTCATGACTGAAGTTTGAACAGGCGAGAGAATGACAGGGGAGGCTGTCATAAAGTTCAACATCAGTAACTTAGCGCGCACACAGCTGTATAGAAACTCCATCGTGCTAGCTACCACGCAGTACGAGTTATTATAACTGATTGTAAAAAGTCAGCACAACGAAAATAAACTACACCTAAACTCGGTTTATATCTGACCCAAATAGAGTGCAGGTCATAACTTCTTACCTGAAATTCAGTTCACCTCACGCTCCGACCGGCAGCCGCCTGCTTCTCCTGCCTTCGGTTTCCCTGATCCACGATCTACCACCGGTCGATCGGCGGTCACCTCGCCGCCTCGTTCCCCGCATGTTCTTTCTGACACACACCGGTGGATAGCTGCCCTCGGTTGTAGCTCCGCGTCAGCGACTACAAACAATTCAGTTATTTTTTCCACATCGACCAGCATCTGGACAATCCACCGCCTTTCACTGTTTGTACCGTTACTAAAAAAAACCCTCATCGGCTCATAAAAACGAAAAATAAGTCCAGCTATGACCCTGAGTCAAAAAGACAGCCAGCTCGGGTTAGCTAGCTACCTGTCTAGCTCTTTGCAGGCACCGAAAACATCAGAGCTAATATGGGATGTCTTGGTAACACGAGCAGATATTTGAAGTTTACATCTGGCCAATCCACCACCTTTCACTGTTTATACCGTTACTAAAATGAATAAATAAATAAATCATCGGTCCATATAAACGAAAAATAAGTCCAGCTAAAACACATACTGTCGGCGAGCGACCGGGTGCTGACACGAGTTTCACCCGCCTCAATATAAGCCAAGCCTGGGTGCTTTTTCACGAAGGGTCGCTAGCGGTGCTAGCTAACTATGCTAGCGGCGCTAGCTAGCTAGCCGGCTATCAGCAACACATAAGAGAACTGCTGCTAAATAAACTACACCTAAACTCGGTTTATATCTGACCCAAATAGAGTGCAGGTCATAACTTCTTACCTGAAATTCAGTTCACCTCACGCTCCTGCCTTCGCTTTCCCTGATCCACGATTGACCTCCACGTTAGCAAACACCGGTCGATCGGCGGTCGCGGCATGTCCTTTCTGTCATACACCGGTGGATAGCTGCCCACTGTTGTAGCTCCGCATTATAGCACCACCAAACAACTCAGTTATTTTTTCCACATCCAGCTGTAACTCCGATTCTGTGCGAGCATTTGCCAGAGACCGGGGAGGTGAAACGACAGAGAGAGTCCCCTCGCTATCCATTTGCAGCCAAGTGCGGCAGCTAGCTAGGTAGCCGGCTAGCTGTCAGGCAGGACCAACGTCGTCAGAGCACTGTCGCTAAATATGGGATGTCTTGATAAAACAAGCAGATATTTGAAGTTTACACACCTACATTCTCGCCTGAAAATATCTTAAAAGTTTATTTTGTGACCTAGAAACACGAATAAAAGACATATAAAACGAAGTGGTGGCCGCCATTGTTCACTCTGTAGAGGCGTGCTATGAATTGTGGGATATGGAGTTTTCAACACAAGGATAAATCTTTTCGGCTGTACTACTCCCGGTATACCACTAGAGAGAGCCAAGACACCACAAATGAAGTCTGTTTATTTGGCGCCAAAAGATGAATTGGCCTAAATTTGTACTAAAATATTAATATTTAAAAAACTATAAAAGTCATAAACACCAAAAGTCACAACATAATAGTCCAGCTCCAGCCGCACAAAATGATCTAAGATATGTAATCCTAATGTCAAAACTGTTTGGCAGAGGAGCGCGGGAAAATTTTCACTAAAATATTAATATTTAAAAAACTATAAAATTCATAAACACCAAAAGTCATAGCACACCATTCCAGATCCGGCCGCACAAAATGAGGTAACATATATGAAGCTTGTCTCAAAACTGCGGGGCGTGATACGTGCCGAAATTTAGGCGGAAGATGGAGAATAATAATAATAAGAATAATAAATCCGACGAATACTAATATGTGTGCCTCTTGGCATAGGCACACATAATAACTAGAAAGGGAAAATTTCAGAAGAAATTTTATGTGTGCCTATGCCGCTGGTAATCAGTGTAGTTTGCCATTCATACAGCTACAGAGAGCAAAACTCAGCAGAGCAGCCATTCTCCACCATGAACTATGGTAAAAACAAACACCGCTCACGCCTCACAGATGACAGCTTACAGTTTTGTGTAAAGATGAAGTGACTTCGTACAGCGCCGATTTGCAGACGCTGTGCACACAGGTTCATGAGCAGAAGTCCCATTGTACCACGGCAGATCCGACAATGTTTGCATGAACACGCTTTGAAGCATTACGTTATGGACCACTTTTCACACATGGTTGGTGTACCCAAACAGCCGGCTGTAGCTTTTCAACTCACAGCCCGACACACACCCAAAAAACAGCCGAGAGAGCACAGACTACGCCCGAGAGGCGTGATTGCAGGTGCCGCTCAGGTGGGTCCACCTCCCCTGCAGCGGCACTGCAGACCACGCCCCGCCACACACATCAAACACGTAAAATAAATATTTATGCACTTTTGCATTCACTTTTTGTTTTTTGTTATTTTTACACAGTGTTCTGAATGATGAACAATGGTCTACAGCCAATCTTGTGTATTATTATACAAACTTTGGTTGTAAGATTCAGATAACTATTTAATAAAAGCTAAATATTTTATATGAGAGTAAGAAAGAAAAGTATATCTTTGTGTCCACCTTTCTCTGTTAATGCCCTACCTGGCCCCCTGGCAAAAGCTTTGCTAGATCCGCCTCTGCACAGTTACCAGCTGTCAGCTAAATAAAAAAAGGAGCTTGGTGTTTATTTCTCTCAGAAACAGTTCATAACTTCCCTTCAACTCATTCATGTCACCTAAAAAAAAGGTAAACCTGTTTCTCCATCACCAGTTCAGCTCTGATGATTCAGTAAGGTCATCTCCTGGTTTCGACCAGCCGCTTCTACAGCTGTGGCTCCAGCAAACATCAGCTGATACTAGAAATTAAAATCAAATGAATTCTAACAACAGCTGATCAAGCTTAAACGTGCTGCTGTTGTTTAGCGCCATAAACAAACGAGAGAAAAGCCGATCATTGATCAGTTTCATGACTGAAGTTTGAACAGGCGAGAGAATGACAGGGGAGGCTGTCATAAAGTTCAACATCAGTAACTTAGCGCGCACACAGCTGTATAGAAACTCCATCGTGCTAGCTACCACGCAGTACGAGTTATTATAACTGATTGTAAAAAGTCAGCACAACGAAAATAAACTACACCTAAACTCGGTTTATATCTGACCCAAATAGAGTGCAGGTCATAACTTCTTACCTGAAATTCAGTTCACCTCACGCTCCGACCGGCAACCGCCTGCTTCTCCTGCCTTCGGTTTCCCTGATCCACGATCTACCACCGGTCGATCGGCGGTCGCCTCGCCGCCTCGTTCCCCGCATGTTCTTTCTGACACACACCGGTGGATAGCTGCCCTCGGTTGTAGCTCCGCGTCAGCGACTACCAAACAACTCAGTTATTTTTTCCACATCGACCAGCATCTGGACAATCCACCGCCTTTCACTGTTTGTACCGTTACTAAAAAAAAACCCTCATCGGCTCATAAAAACGAAAAATAAGTCCAGCTATGACCCTGAGTCAAAAAGACAGCCAGCTCGGGTTAGCTAGCTACCTGTCTAGCTCTTTGCAGGCACCGAAAACATCAGAGCTAATATGGGATGTCTTGGTAACACGAGCAGATATTTGAAGTTTACATCTGGCCAATCCACCACCTTTCACTGTTTATACCGTTACTAAAATGAATAAATAAATAAATCATCGGTCCATATAAACGAAAAATAAGTCCAGCTAAAACACATACTGTCGGCGAGCGACCGGGTGCTGACACGAGTTTCACCCGCCTCAATATAAGCCAAGCCTGGGTGCTTTTTCACGAAGGGTCGCTAGCGGTGCTAGCTAACTATGCTAGCGGCGCTAGCTAGCTAGCCGGCTATCAGCAACACATAAGAGAACTGCTGCTAAATAAACTACACCTAAACTCGGTTTATATCTGACCCAAATAGAGTGCAGGTCATAACTTCTTACCTGAAATTCAGTTCACCTCACGCTCCTGCCTTCGCTTTCCCTGATCCACGATTGACCTCCGCGTTAGCAAACACCGGTCGATCGGCGGTCGCGGCATGTCCTTTCTGTCATACACCGGTGGATAGCTGCCCACTGTTGTAGCTCCGCATTATAGCACCACCAAACAACTCAGTTATTTTTTCCACATCCAGCTGTAACTCCGATTCTGTGCGAGCATTTGCGAGAGACCGGGGAGGTGAAACGACAGAGAGAGTCCCCTCGCTATCCATTTGCAGCCAAGTGCGGCAGCTAGCTAGGTAGCCGGCTAGCTGTCAGGCAGGACCGACGTCGTCAGAGCACTGTCGCTAAATATGGGATGTCTTGATAAAACAAGCAGATATTTGAAGTTTACACACCTACATTCTCGCCTGAAAATATCTTAAAAGTTTATTTTGTGACCTAGAAACACGAATAAAGACATATAAAACGAAGTGGTGGCCGCCATTGTTCACTCTGTAGAGGCGTGCTATGAATTGTGGGATATGGAGTTTTCAACACAAGGATAAATCTTTTCGGCTGTACTACTCCCGGTATACCACTAGAGAGAGCCAAGACACCACAAATGAAGTCTGTTTATTTGGCGCCAAAAGATGAATTGGCCTAAATTTGTACTAAAATATTAATATTTAAAAAACTATAAAAGTCATAAACACCAAAAGTCACAACATAATAGTCCAGCTCCAGCCGCACAAAATGATCTAACATATGTAATCCTAATGTCAAAACTGTTTGGCAGAGGAGCGCGGGAAAATTTTCACTAAAATATTAATATTTAAAAAACTATAAAATTCATAAACACCAAAAGTCATAGCACACCATTCCAGATCCGGCCGCACAAAATGAGGTAACATATATGAAGCTTGTCTCAAAACTGCGGGGCGTGATACGTGCCGAAATTTAGGCGGAAGATGGAGAATAATAATAATAAGAACTAGAAAGCGAAAATTTCAGAAGAAATTTTATGTGTGCCTATGCCGCTGCTAATCTGTGTAGTTTTCCATTCATACGGCTACAGACAGCAAAACTCAGAAGAGCAGCCATTCTCCACCATGAATTATGGTAAAAACAAACACCGCTCGCGCCTCACAGATGACAGCTTACAGTTTTGGGTAAAGATGAGGTCACTTTGTACAGCCCCGATTTGCAGACGCTGTGCACACAGGTTCATAAGCAGAAGTCCCTCTGTACCACGGCAGACCCCGACAATGTTTGCACGAACACACTTTGAACCAGTACGTTATGGACCACTTTTCACACATGGTTGGTGTACCCTCCCAGCCAGCTGTAGCTTTTCAACTCACAGCCCGACACACACCCAAAAAACAGCCGAGAGAGCACAGACTACGCCCGAGAGGTGTGATTGCAGATGCCCCTCAGGTGGGTCCACCTCCCCTGCAGCGGCACTGCAGACCACGCCCCGCCACACATATCAAACACGTAAAATAAATATTTATGCACTTTTGCATTCACTTTTTGTTTTTTGTTATTTTTACACAGTGTTCTGAATGATGAACAATGGTCTACAGCCAATCTTGTGTATTATTATACAAACTTTAATTGTAAGATTCAGATAACTATTTAATAAAAGCTAAATATTTATACAGGGAGTGCAGAATTATTAGGCAAATGAGTATTTTGTCCACATCATCCCCTTCATGCATGTTGTCTTACTCCAAGCTGTATAGGCTCGAAAGCCTACTACCAATTAAGCATATTAGGTGATGTGCATCTCTGTAATGAGAAGGGGTATGGTCTAATGACATCAACACCCTATATCAGGTGTGCATAATTATTAGGCAACTTCCTTTCCTTTGGCAAAATGGGTCAAAAGAAGGACTTGACAGGCTCAGAAAAGTCAAAAATAGTGAGATATCTTGCAGAGGCATGCAGCAGTCTTAAAATTGCAAAGCTTCTGAAGCGTGATCATCGAACAATCAAGCGTTTCATTCAAAATAGTCAACAGGGTCGCAAGAAGCGTGTGGAAAAACCAAGGCGCAAAATAACTGCCCATGAACTGAGAAAAGTCAAGCGTGCAGCTGCCAAGATGCCACTTGCCACCAGTTTGGCCATATTTCAGAGCTGCAACATCACTGGAGTGCCCAAAAGCACAAGGTGTGCAATACTCAGAGACATGGCCAAGGTAAGAAAGGCTGAAAGACGACCACCACTGAACAAGACACACAAGCTGAAACGTCAAGACTGGGCCAAGAAATATCTCAAGACTGATTTTTCTAAGGTTTTATGGACTGATGAAATGAGAGTGAGTCTTGATGGGCCAGATGGATGGGCCCGTGGCTGGATTGGTAAAGGGCAGAGAGCTCCAGTCCCACTCAGACGCCAGCAAGGTGGAGGTGGAGTACTGGTTTGGGCTGGTATCATCAAAGGTGAGCTTGTGGGGCCTTTTCGGGTTGAGGATGGCGTCAAGCTCAACTCCCAGTCCTACTGCAAGTTTCTGGAAGACACCTTCTTCAAGCAGTGGTACAGGAAGAAGTCTGCATCCTTCAAGAAAAACATGATTTTCATGCAGGACAATGCTCCATCACACGCGTCCAAGTACTCCACAGCGTGGCTGGCAAGAAAGGGTTTAAAAGAAGAAAAACTAATGACATGGCCTCCTTGTTCACCTGATCTGAACCCCATTGAGAACCTGTGGTCCATCATCAAATGTGAGATTTACAAGGAGGGAAAACAGTACACCTCTCTGAACAGTGTCTGGGAGGCTGTGGTTGCTGCTGCACGCAATGTTGATGGTGAACAGATCAAACACTGACAGAATCCATGGATGGCAGGCTTTTGAGTGTCCTTGCAAAGAAAGGTGGCTATATTGGTCGCTGATTTGTTTTTGTTTTGTTTTTGAATGTCAGAAATGTATATTTGTGAATGTGGAGATGTTATATTGGTTTCACTGGTAAAAATAAATAATTGAAATGGGTATATATTTGTTTTTTGTTAAGTTCCTAATAATTATGCACAGTAATAGTCACCTGCACACACAGATATCCCCCTAAAATAGCTAAAACTAAACACAAACTAAAAACTACTTCCGAAAACATTCAGCTTTGATATTAATGTGTTTTTTGGGTTCATTGAGAACATGGTTGTTGTTCAATAATAAAATTATTCCTCAAAAATACAACTTGCCTAATAATTCTGCACTCCCTGTATGAGAGTAAGAAAAAAAGTATATCTTTGTGTCCACCTTTCTCTGTTAATGCCCTACCTGGCCCCCTGGCAAAAGCTTTGCTAGATCCGCCCCTGCACAGTTACCAGCTGTCAGCTAAATAAAAAAGGAGCTTGGTGTTTATTTCTCTCAGAAACAGTTCATAACTTCCTTCAACTCATTCATGTCACCTAAAAAAAAGGTAAACCTGTTTCTCCATCACCAGTTCAGCTCTGATGATTCAGTAAGGTCATCTCCTGGTTTCGACCAGCCGCTTCTACAGCTGTGGCTCCAGCAAACATCAGCTGATACTAGAAATTAAATCAATGAATTCTAACAACAGCTGATCAAGCTTAAACGTGCTGCTGTTGTTTAGCGCGATAAACAAACAAGAGAGAAAAGCCGATCATTGATCAGTTTCATGACTGAAGTTTGAACAGGCGAGAGAATGACAGGGGAGGCTGTCATAAAGTTCAACATCAGTAACTTAGCGCGCACACAGCTGTATAGAAACTCCATCGTGCTAGCTACCACGCAGTACGAGTTATTATAACTGATTGTAAAAACGAAAATAAACTACACCTAACTCGGTTTATATCTGACCCAAATAGAGTGCAGGTCATAACTTCTTACCTGAAATTCAGTTCACCTCACGCTCCGACCGCAGCCGCCTGCTTCTCCTGCCTTCGGTTTCCCTGATCCACGATCTACCACCGGTCGATCGGCGGTCCCTCGCCGCCTCGTTCCCCGCATGTTCTTTCTGACACACACCGGTGGATAGCTGCCCTCGGTTGTAGCTCCGCGTCAGCGACTACCAAACAATTCAGTTATTTTTTCCACATCGACCAGCATCTGGACAATCCACCGCCTTTCACTGTTTGTACCGTACTAAAAAAAAACCCTCATCGGCTCATAAAAACGAAAAATAAGTCCAGCTATGACCTGAGTCAAAAAGACAGCCAGCTCGGGTTAGCTAGCTACTGTCTAGCTCTTTGCAGGCACCGAAAACATCAGAGCTAATATGGGATGTCTTGGTAACACGAGCAGATATTTGAAGTTTACATCTGGCCAATCCACCACCTTTCACTGTTTATACCGTTACTAAAAGAATAAATAAAAATCATCGGTCCATATAAACGAAAAATAAGTCCAGCTAAAACACATACTGTCGGCGAGCGACCGGGTGCTGACACGAGTTTCACCCGCCTCAATATAAGCCAAGCCTGGGTGCTTTTTCACGAAGGGTCGCTAGCGGTGCTAGCTAACTATGCTAGCGGCGCTAGCTAGCTAGCCGGCTATCAGCAACACATAAAGAACTGCTGCTAAATAAACTACACCTAAACTCGGTTTATATCTGACCAAATAGAGTGCAGGTCATAACTTCTTACTGAAATTCAGTTCACCTCACGCTCCTGCCTTCGCTTTCCCTGATCCACGATTGACCTCCGCGTTAGCAAACACCGGTCGATCGCGGTCGCGGCATGTCCTTTCTGTCATACACCGGTGGATAGCTGCCCATGTTGTAGCTCCGCGTTATAGCACCACCAAACAACTCAGTTATTTTTTCCACATCCAGCTGTAACTCCGATTCTATGCGAGCATTTGCGAGAGACCAGGGAGGTGAAACGAAGAGAGAGTCCCTCGCTATCCATTTGCAGCCAAGTGCGGCAGCTAGCTAGGTAGCCGGCTAGCTGTCAGGCAGGACCGACGTAGTCAGAGCACTGTCGCTAATATGGGATGTCTTGATAAAACAAGCAATATTTGAAGTTTACACACCTACATTCTCGCCTGAAAATATCTTAAAAGTTTATTTTGTGACCTAGAAACACAATAAAAGACATATAAAACGAAGTGGTGGCCGCCATTGTTTAACTCGGCAGAGGTGTGCTATGAATTGTGGGATATGGAGTTTTCCACCAAGCATAGAAGCCATTGTGTTTACCGTAACTATTCAATGGTTCGCGCAACCTTAAAACCTCCAATGGTTCCTGAAAGCAGCGAGGGTGCGCGCCATTGATATTGTCTCATTACGGTATCCAAATAAGGGTAGACAGGCTGTACCACTCCCGGCATACCACTAGAGAGAAGCCAACACACCACAAATGAAGTTTGAAATTTGTTTCAATGGGACCAAAAGATGGCGCCACACACCACAAATGAAGTCTGTTTATTTGGCGCCAAAAGATGAATTGGCCTAAATTTGCACTAAAATATTAATATTTAAAAACTATAAAAGTCATAACACCAAAAGTCATGACATAATAGTCCAGCTCCAGCCGCACAAAATGATCTAACATATGTAACCTAATGTCAAAACTGTTCGGCAGAGGAGCGCGGGAAATTTTCACTAAAATATTAATATTTAAAAAACTATAAAATTCATAAGACCAAAAGTCATAGCACAACCATTCCAGATCCGGCCGCACAAATGAGGTAACATATATGAAGCTTGTCTCAAAACTGCGGGGCGTGATACGTGCGAAAATTTAGGCGGAAATGAGAATAATAATAATAATAAGAATAATAAATCCGACGAATAGTAATATGTGTGCCTCTTTCCATAGGCACTAATAAATCCGACGAATAGTAATATGTGTGCCTCTTGGCATAGCACACATAATAAGAATAATAACACGAAAATAGAATATGTGTGCCTCTTGGCATAGGCACAATAACTAGAAAGCGAAAATTTCAGAAGAAATTTTATGTGTGCCTATGCCGCTGGTATCAGTGTAGTTTGCCATTCATACAGCTACAGAGAGCAAAACTCAGCAGAGCAGCCATTCTCCACCATGAATTATGATAAAAACAAACACCGCTCGCGCCTCACAGATGACAGCTTACAGTTTTGGTAAAGATGAAGTGACTTTGTACAGCCCGATTTGCAGACGCTGTGCACACAGGTTCATGAGCAGAAGTCCCATTGTACCACGGCAGACCCACAATGTTTGCATGAACACGCTTTGAAGCATTACGTTATGGACCACTTTTCACACATGGTTGTGTACCCACACAGGCAGCTGTAGCTTTCAACTCATAGCCACACACACCCAAAAAACAGCCAAGAGAGCACAGACTTTACACCCGTGGTCCACCTCCCTCTGCAGCGGCACTGCAGACCACGCCCCGACACACACATCAAACACATAAAATAAATTTATATGCACTTTGCATTCACTTTTTGTTTTTGTTATTTTTACACAGTGTTCTGAATGATGAACAATGGTCTACAGCCAATCTTGTGTATTAATTATACAAACTTTGGTTGTAAGATTCGATAAGCATTTAATAAAAGCTAAATATTTTATATGAGAGTAAGAAAGAAAAGTATATCTTTATGTCCACCTTTCTCTGTTAATGCCCTACCTGGCCCCCTGGCAAAAGCTTTGCTAGATCCGCCCCTGCACAGTTACCAGCTGTCAGCTACACAAAAAAGGAGCTTGGTGTTTACAGGGAGTGCAGAATTATTAGGCAAATGAGTATTTGTCCACATCATCCTCTTCATGCATGTTGTCTTACTCCAAGCTGTATAGGCTCGAAAGCCTACTACCAATTAAGCATATTAGGTGATGTGCATCTCTGTAATGAGAAGGGGTGTGGTCTAATGACATCAACACCCTATATCAGGTGTGCATAATTATTAGGCAACTTCCTTTCCTTTGGCAAAATGGGTCAAAAGAAGGACTTGACAGGCTCAGAAAAGTCAAAAATAGTGAGATATCTTGCAGAGGGATGCAGCAGTCTTAAAATTGCAAAGCTTCTGAAGCGTGATCATCGAACAATCAAGCGTTTCATTCAAAATAGTCAACAGGGTCGCAAGAAGCGTGTGGAAAAACCAAGGCGCAAAATAACTGCCCATGAACTGAGAAAAGTCAAGCGTGCAGCTGCCAAGATGCCACTTGCCACCAGTTTGGCCATATTTCAGAGCTGCAACATCACTGGAGTGCCCAAAAGCACAAGGTGTGCAATACTCAGAGACATGGCCAAGGTAAGAAAGGCTGAAAGACGACCACCACTGAACAAGACACACAAGCTGAAACGTCAAGACTGGGCCAAGAAATATCTCAAGACTGATTTTTCTAAGGTTTTATGGACTGATGAAATGAGAGTGAGTCTTGATGGGCCAGATGGATGGGCCCGTGGCTGGATTGGTAAAGGGCAGAGAGCTCCAGTCCGACTCAGACGCCAGCAAGGTGGAGGTGGAGTACTGGTTTGGGCTGGTATCATCAAAGATGAGCTTGTGGGGCCTTTTCGGGTTGAGGATGGAGTCAAGCTCAACTCCCAGTCCTACTGCCAGTTTCTGGAAGACACCTTCTTCAAGCAGTGGTACAGGAAGAAGTCTGCATCCTTCAAGAAAAACATGATTTTCATGCAGGACAATGCTCCATCACACGCGTCCAAGTACTCCACAGCGTGGCTGGCAAGAAAGGGTATAAAAGAAGAAAAACTAATGACATGGCCTCCTTGTTCACCTGATCTGAACCCCATTGAGAACCTGTGGTCCATCATCAAATGTGAGATTTACAAGGAGGGAAAACAGTACACCTCTCTGAACAGTGTCTGGGAGGCTGTGGTTGCTGCTGCACGCAATGTTGATGGTGAACAGATCAAAACACTGACAGAATCCATGGATGGCAGGCTTTTGAGTGTCCTTGCAAAGAAAGGTGGCTATATTGGTCGCTGATTTGTTTTTGTTTTGTTTTTGAATGTCAGAAATGTATATTTGTGAATGTGGAGATGTTATATTGGTTTCACTGGTAAAAATAAATAATTGAAATGGGTATATATTTGTTTTTTGTTAAGTTGCCTAATAATTATGCACAGTAATAGTCACCTGCACACACAGATATCCCCCTAAAATAGCTAAAACTAAACACAAACTAAAAACTACTTCCAAAAACATTCAGCTTTGATATTAATGAGTTTTTTGGGTTCATTGAGAACATGGTTGTTGTTCAATAATAAAATTATTCCTCAAAAATACAACTTGCCTAATAATTCTGCACTCCCTGTATGAGAGTAAGAAAGAAAAGTATATCTTTGTGTCCACCTTTCTCTGTTAATGCCCTACCTGGCCCCCTGGCAAAAGCTTTGCTAGATCCGCCCCTGCACAGTTACCAGCTGTCAGCTAAATAAAAAAAGGAGCTTGGTGTTTATTTCTCTCAGAAACAGTTCATAACTTCCCTTCAACTCATTCATGTCACCTAAAAAAAAGGTAAACCTGTTTCTCCATCACCAGTTCAGCTCTGATGATTCAGTAAGGTCATCTCCTGGTTTCGACAGCCGTTCTACAGCTGTGGCTCCAGCAAACATCAGCTGATACTAGAAATTAAAAGCAAATGAATTCTAACAACAGCTGATCAAGCTTAAACGTGCTGCTGTTGTTTAGCGCGATAAACAAGAGGAAAAGCCGATCATTGATCAGTTTCATGATGAAGTTTCAACAGGCAGAGAATGACAGGGAGGCTTCGTAACGACAGAAAAATCGTAATATTTCTCTGAATGTGGCACGATTCCGTTTGTACGGCAACTCTACGAACTAACCATTATGAATAAAATAAAGTCCAACGTCAGTAACTTAGCGCGCACACAGCTGTATATAAACTCCCGTCGTGCTAGCTAGCACGCAGTACGATTGTAAAAAGTCAGCACAACGAAAATAAACTACACCTAAACTCTGTTTATATCTGACCCAAATAGAGTGCAGTTCATAACTTCTTACCTGAAATTCAGTTCACCTCACGCTCCTGCCTTCGCTTTCCCTGATCCAATTGACCTCCCGTTAGCAATCACCGGTCGCCGCCTCGTATGTCTCGTTGCGGCATGTCCTTTCTGTCATACACCGGTGGATAGCTGCCCTGTTGTAGCTCCGCGTATAGCACCACCAAACAACTCAGTTATTTTTCCACATCCAGCTGTAACTCCGATTCTATGCGAGCATTTGCGAGAGACCAGGGAGGTGAAACGACAGAGAGTCCCCTCGCTATCCATTTGCAGCCAAGTGCGGCAGCTAGCTAGATAGCCGGCTAGCTGTCAGGCAGGACCGACGTAGTCAGAGCACTGTCGCTAATATGGGATGTCTTGATAAAACAAGCAGATATTTGAAGTTTACACACCTACATTCTCGCCTGAAAATATCTTAAAAGTTTATTTTGTGACCTAGAAACACTAATAAAAGACATATAAAACGAAGTGGTGGCCGCCATTGTTTACTCGGCAGAGGTGTGCTATGAATTGTGGGATATGGAGTTTCCACCAAGCATAGAAGCCATTGTGTTTACCGTAACTATTCAATGGTTGCGCAACCTTAAAATCTCCAATGGTTCCTGAAAGCAGCGAGGCTGTGCGCGCCATTGATATTGTCATCATTACGGTATCCAAATAAGGGTAGACAGGCTGTACCACTCCCGGCATACCACTAGAGAGAACCACACACAAATGAAGTTTGAAATTTGTTTCAATGGACCAAAAGATGGCGCCAAGACACCACAAATGAAGTCTGTTTATTTGGCGCAAAAGATGAATTGGCCTAAATTTGCACTAAAATATTAATATTTAAAAAACTATAAAAGTTATGAACACCAAAAGTCATGACATAATAGTCCAGCTCCAGCCGCACAAAATGATCTAACATATGTAACCTAATGTCAAAACTGTTCGGCAGAGGAGCGCGGGAAAATTTTCACTAAATATTAATATTTAAAAAACTATAAAATTCATAAGACCAAAAGTCATAGCACACCATTCCAGATCCGGCCGCACAAAATGAGGTAACATATATGAAGCTTGTCTCAAAACTGCGGGCGAGATTCGCTGCAAAATTTCAGGCGGAAACTGGAGAATAATAATAATAATAATAATATAAATCCGACGAATAGTAATATGTGTGCCTCTTGGCATAGGCACACATAAAAATAATAATATAAATCCGAGGAATAGTAATATGTGTGCCTCTTGGCATAGGCACACATAACTAGAAAGCGAAAATTCAGAAGAAATTTATGTGTGCCTATGCCGCTGCTAATCACTGTAGTGCCATTCATACGGCTACAGAGAGCAAAACTCAGAAGAGCAGCCATTCTCCACCATGAACTATGGTAAAACAAACACCGCTCACGCTTCACAGATGACAGCTTACAGTTTTGTGTAAAGATGAAGTTACTTCGTACAGCGCCGATTTGCAGACGCTGTGCACAGGTTCATGAGCAGAAGTCCCATTGTACCACGGCAGACCCGACAATGTTTGCATGAACAACGCTTTGAAGCATTACATTATAGACCACTTTTCACACATGCATTCACTTTTTGTTTTTTGTTATTTCTACACAGTGTTCTGAATTATGAACAATGGTCTACAGCCAATCTTGTGTATTATTATACAAACTTTGGTTGTGAGATTCAGATAACTATTTAATAAAAGCAAATATTTTATACAGGGAGTGCAGAATTATTAGGCAAATGAGTATTTTGTCCACATCATCCTCTTCATGCATGTTGTCTTACTCCAAGCTGTATAGGCTCAAAAGCCTACTACCAATTAAGCATATTAGGTGATGTGCATCTCTGTAATGAGAAGGGGTGTGGTCTAATGACATCAACACCCTATATCAGGTGTGCATAATTATTAGGCAACTTCCTTTCCTTTGGCAAAATGGGTCAAAAGAAGGACTTGACAGGCTCAGAAAAGTCAAAAATAGTGAGATATCTTGCAGAGGGATGCAGCAGTCTTAAAATCGCAAAGCTTCTGAAGCGTGATCATCGAACAATCAAGCGTTTCATTCAAAATAGTCAACAGGGTCGCAAGAAGCGTGTGGAAAAACCAAGGCGCAAAATAACTGCCCATGAACTGAGAAAAGTCAAGCGTGCAGCTGCCAAGATGCCACTTGCCACCAGTTTGGCCATATTTCAGAGCTGCAACATCACTGGAGTGCCCAAAAGCACAAGGTGTGCAATACTCAGAGACATGGCCAAGGTAAGAAAGGCTGAAAGACGACCACCACTGAACAAGACACACAAGCTGAAACGTCAAGACTGGGCCAAGAAATATCTCAAGACTGATTTTTCTAAGGTTTTATGGACTGATGAAATGAGAGTGAGTCTTGATGGGCCAGATGGATGGGCCCGTGGCTGGATTGGTAAAGGGCAGAGAGCTCCAGTCCCACTCAGACGCCAGCAAGGTGGAGGTGGAGTACTGGTTTGGGCTGGTATCATCAAAGGTGAGCTTGTGGGCCTTTCGGGTTGAGGATGGCGTCAAGCTCAACTCCCAGTCCTACTGCAAGTTTCTGGAAGACACCTTCTTCAAGCAGTGGTACAGGAAAAAGTCTGCATCCTTCAAGAAAAACATGATTTTCATGCAGGACAATGCTCCATCACACGCGTCCAAGTACTCCACAGCGTGGCTGGCAAGAAAGGGTATAAAAGAAGAAAAACTAATGACATGGCCTCCTTGTTCACCTGATCTGAACCCATGAGAACCTGTGGTCCATCATCAAATGTGAGATTTACAAGGAGGGAAAACAGTACACCTCTCTGAACAGTGTCTGGGAGGCTGTGGTTGCTGCTGCACGCAATGTTGATGGTGAACAGATCAAAACACTGACAGAATCCATGGATGGCAGGCTTTTGAGTGTCCTTGCAAAGAAAGGTGGCTATATTGGTCGCTGATTTGTTTTTGTTTTGTTTTTGAATGTCAGAAATGTATATTTGTGAATGTGGAGATGTTATATTGGTTTCACTGGTAAAAATAAATAATTGAATGGTATATATTTGTTTTTTGTTAAGTTGCCTAATAATTATGCACAGTAATAGTCACCTGCACACACAGATATCCCCCTAAAATAGCTAAAACTAAACACAAACTAAAAACTACTTCCGAAAACATTCAGCTTTGATATTAATGTGTTTTTTGGGTTCATTGAGAACATGGTTGTTGTTCAATAATAAAATTATTCCTCAAAAATACAACTTGCCTAATAATTCTGCACTCCCTGTATGAGAGTAAGAAAGAAAAGTATATCTTTGTGTCCACCTTTCTCTGTTAATGCCCTACCTGGCCCCCTGGCAAAAGCTTTGCTAGATCCGCCCTGCACACCATTCCCAGTTACCAGCTGTCAGCTAAATAAAAAAAGGAGCTTGGTGTTTATTTCTCTCAGAAACAGTTCATAACTTCCCTTCAACTCATTCATGTCACCTAAAAAAAAGGTAAACCTGTTTCTCCATCACCAGTTCAGCTCTGATGATTCAGTAAGGTCATCTCCTGGTTCGACCAGCCGCTTCTACAGCTGTGGCTCCAGCAAACATCAGCTGATACTAGAAATTAAAATCAAATGAATTCTAACAACAGCTGATCAAGCTTAAACGTGCTGCTGTTGTTTAGCGCGATAAACAAACAAGAGAGAAAAGCCGATCATTGATCAGTTTCATGACTGAAGTTTGAACAGGCGAGAGAATGACAGGGGAGGCTGTCATAAACTCCATCGTGCTAGCTACCACGCAGTACGAGTTATTATAACTGATTGTAAAAAGTCAGCACAACAAAAATAAACTACACCTAAACTCGGTTTATATCTGACCCAAATAGAGTGCAGGTCATAACTTCTTACCTGAAATTCAGTTCACCTCACGCTCCGACCGGCAGCCGCCTGCTTCTCCTGCCTTCGGTTTCCCTGATCCACGATCTACCACCGGTCAATCGGCGGTCGCCTCGCCGCCTCGTTCCCGCATGTTCTTTCTGACACACACCGGTGGATAGCTGCCCTCGGTTGTAGCTCCGCGTCAGCGACTACCAAACAACTCAGTTATTTTTTCCACATCGACCAGCATCTGGACATCCACCGCCTTTCACTGTTTGTACCGTTACTAAAAAAAAACCTCATCGGCTCATAAAAACGAAAAATAAGTCCAGCTATGACCCTGAGTCAAAAAGACAGCCAGCTCGGGTTAGCTAGCTACCTGTCTAGCTCTTTGCAGGCACCGAAAACATCAGAGCTAATATGGATGTCTTGGTAACACGAGCAGATATTTGAAGTTTACATCTGGCCAATCCACCACCTTTCACTGTTTATACCATTACTAAAATGAATAAATAAATAAATCATCGGTCCATATAAACGAAAAATAAGTCCAGCTAAAACACATACTGTCGGCGAGCGACCGGGTGCTGACACGAGTTCACCCGCTCAATATAAGCCAAGCCTGGGTGCTTTTTCACGAAGGGTCGCTAGCGGTGCTAGCTAACTATGCTAGCGGCACTAGCTAGCTAGCCGGCTATCAGCAACACGTAAGAGAACTGCTGCTAAATAAACTACACCTAAACTCGGTTTATATCTGACCCAAATAGAGTGCAGGTCATAACTTCTTACCTGAAATTCAGTTCACCTCACGCTCCTGCCTTCGCTTTCCCTGATCCACGATTGACCTCCGCGTAGCAAACACCGGTCGATCGGCGGTCGCGGCATGTCCTTTCTGTCATACACCGGTGGATAGCTGCCCACTGTTGTAGCTCCGCGTTATAGCACCACCAAACAACTCAGTTATTTTTCCACATCCAGCTGTAACTCTGATTCTATGCGAGCATTTGCGAGAGACCGGGAGGTGAAACGACAGAGAGAGTCCCCTCGCTATCCATTTGCAGCCAAGTGCGGCAGCTAGCTAGGTAGCCGGCTAGCTGTCAGGCAGGACCGACGTAGTCAGAGCACTGTCGCTAAATATGGGATGTCTTGATAAAACAAGCAGAATTTGAAGTTTACACACCTACATTCTCGCCTGAAATATCTTAAAGTTTATTTTGTGACCTAGAAACACTAATAAAAGACATATAAAACGAAGTGGTGGCCGCCATTGTTCACTCTGTAGAGGCGTGCTATGAATTGTGGGATATGGAGTTTCCACCAAGCATAGAAGTCATTGTGTTTACCGTAACTATTCAATGGTTCGCGCAACCTTAAAACCTCCAATGGTTCCTGAAAGCAGCGAGGCTGTGCGCGCCATTGATATTGTCATCATTACGGTATCCAAATAAGGGTAGACAGCTGTACCACTCCCGGCATACCACTAGAGAGAGCCAACACACCACAAATGAAGTTTGAAATTTGTTTCAATGGACCAAAAGATGGCGCCAACACACCACAAATGAAGTCTGTTTATTTGGCGCCAAAGATGAATTGGCCTAAATTTGCACTAAAATCTAAATATTTCAAAAACTATAAAAGTCATAAACACCAAAGTCACACCATACTAGTCCAGCTTCAGCCGCACAAAATGATGTAACATATGTAACCCTATTGTCAAAACTGTTTGGCAGAGGAGCGCGGGAAATTTCACTAAAATATTAATATTAAAAAACTATAAAATCATAAACACCAAAAGTCATAGCACACCATTCCAGATCCAGCCGCACAAATGAGGTAACATATATGAACTTGTCTCAAAACTGCGGGGCGAGATACGCTGCAAATTTCAGCGGAAAAAGGAAAATAATAATAATAAGAACTAGAAGCGAAAATTTCAGAAGAAATTTATGTGTGCCTATGCCGCTGCTAATCACTGTAGTTTGCCATTCATACGGCTACAGAGAGCAAAACTCAGAAGAGCAGCCATTCTCCACCATGAACTATGGTAAAAACAAACACCGCTCACGCTTCACAGATGACAGCTTACAGTTTTGTGTAAAGATGAAGTTACTTTGTACAGCGCCGATTTGCAGACGCTGTGCACACAGGTTCATGAGCAGAAGTCCCATTGTACCACGGCAGACCCGACAATGTTTGCATGAACACACTTTGAAGCATTACATTATAGACCACTTTTCACACATGCATTCACTTTTTGTTTTTTGTTATTTTCACACAGTGTTCTGAATTATGAACAATGGTCTACAGCCAATCCTGTGTATTATTATACAAACTTTGGTTGTGAGATTCAGATAACTATTTAATAAAAGCTAAATATTTTATATGAGAGTAAGAAAGAAAAGTATATCTTTGTGTCCACCTTTCTCTGTTAATGCCCTAGCTGCCCCCCCCCCCCCCCCGTAAAAGCTTTGCTAGATCCGCCCCTGCACAGTTACCAGCTGTCAGCTACACAAAAAAGGAGCTTGGTCTTGTCTCTCAGAAACAACTCATAACTTCCCTTCAACTCATTCATGTCACCTAAAGTGTAAACCTGTTTCTCCATCACCAGTTCAGCTCTGATGATTCAGTAAGGACATCTCCTGATTTCATCTTCATGCTCCAGCAAACATCAGCTGATACTAGAAATTAAAATCAAAAGAATTCTAACAACAGCTGATCAAGCTTAACGTGCTGCTGTTGTTTAGCGCGATAAATAAGAGCGAACAGCCGATCATTGATCAGTTTCATGATTGACGTTTCAACACGCGAGAGAATGACAGGGGAGGCTTCGTAACGACAGAATAAATCATAATGTTTTCTCTGAATGTGGGACGATTCCGTTTGTACGGCACGGCAACTCTATGAACTAACCCTAATGAATAAAATAAAGTCCAACGTCAGTACTTAGTGCGCACACAGCTGTATATAAACTCCCGTGGCAGTACGATTGTAAAAGGTCAACGAAAATAAATTACACCTAAACTCGGTTTATATCTGACCCAAATAGAGTGCAGTTCATAACTTCTTACCTGAAATTCAGTTCACCTCACGCTCCTGCCTTCGGTTTCCAACATCATCTGCCCATATAAACGAAAAATAAGTCCAGCTAAAACACATACTGTCGGCGAGCGACCGGGTGCTGACACGAGTTTCACCCGCCTCAATATAAGCCAAGCCTGGGTGCTTTTTCACGAAGGGTCGCTAGCGGCGCGAGCTAACTATGCTAGCGGCGCTAGCTAGCTAGCCGGCTATCAGCAACACATAAGAGAACTGCTGCTAAATAAACTACACCTAAACTCGGTTTATATCTGACCCAAATAGAGTGCAGGTCATAACTTCTTACCTGAAATTCAGTTCACCTCACGCTCCTGCCTTCGCTTTCCCTGATCCACGATTGACCTCCGCGTTAGCAAACACCGGACGATCGGCGGTAGCCTCACCGCCTTGTATGTCTCGTTCGCGGCATGTCCTTTCTGTCACACACCGGTGGATAGCTGCCCTCTGTTGTAGCTCCACCACCAAACAACTCAGTTATTTTTTCCACATCGACCAGCATCATCGGCCCATATAAACGAAAAATAAGTCCAGCTAAGACACAGACCCTTGCCGAGCGATCGGGCGATTAAACAAATTTTAGCCACCTCACTATCAGCCAAGCCTGGGTGGTTTTTCACGAAGGGTCGCTAGCCGCGCTAGCTAGCTAAGCTAGCGGCGCTAACTAGCTAGCCAGCCGGCTATCAGCAACACGTAAGAGAACTGTTGCTAAATAAACTACAACTAAACTCGGTTTATATCTGACCCAAACAGAGTGCAGGTCATATCTTCTTACCTGAAATTCAGTTCACCTCACGCTCCTGCCTTCGCTTTCCCTGATCCACGATTGACCTCCGCGTTAGCAAACACCGGACGATCGGCGGTAGCCTCACCGCCTTGTATGTCTCGTTCGCGGCATGTCCTTTCTGTCACACACCGGTGGATAGCTGCCCTCTGTTGTAGCTCCACCACCAAACAACTCAGTTATTTTTTCCACATCGACCAGCATCATCGGCCCATATAAACGAAAAATAAGTCCAGCTAAGACACAGACCCTTGCCGAGCGATCGGGCGATTAAACAAATTTTAGCCACCTCACTATCAGCCAAGCCTGGGTGGTTTTTCACGAAGGGTCGCTAGCCGCGCTAGCTAGCTAAGCTAGCGGCGCTAGCTAGCTAGCCAGCCGGCTATCAGCAACACGTAAGAGAACTGTTGCTAAATAAACTACACCTAAACTCGGTTTATATCTGACCCAAATAGAGTGCAGGTCATAACTTCTTACCTGAAATTCAGTTCACCTCACGCTCCTGCCTTCGCTTTCCCTGATCCACGATTGACCTCCGCGTTAGCAAACACCGGACGATCGGCGGTAGCCTCACCGCCTTGTATGTCTCGTTCGCGGCATGTCCTTTCTGTCACACACCGGTGGATAGCTGCCCTCTGTTGTAGCTCCACCACCAAACAACTCAGTTATTTTTTCCACATCGACCAGCATCATCGGCCCATATAAACGAAAAATAAGTCCAGCTAAGACACAGACCCTTGCCGAGCGATCAGGCGATTAAACAAATTTTAGCCACCTCACTATCAGCCAAGCCTGGGTGGTTTTTCACGAAGGGGCGCTAGCTAGCTAAGCTAGCGGCTTAGCTAGCTAGCCGGCTATCAGCAACACTTAAGAGAATTGTCGCTAATATGGGATGTCTTGATAAAACGAGCAGATATTTGAAGTTTACACACCTACATTCTCGCCTGAAAATATCTTAAAAGTGTATTTTGTGACCTAGAAACACGAATAAAAGACATATAAAACGAAGTGGTGTCCGCCATTGTTTAACTCGGCAGAGGGGTGCTATGAATTATGGGATATGGAGTTTTGTAACAAGCATACAGATTTTCAGCCGTACTACTCCCGGTATACCACTAGAGAGAGCCAACCCACCACAAATAAAGTCTGTTTCTATGGAAATTGGCCTAAATTTGCACTAAAATCTAAATATTTCAAAAACTATAAAAGTCATAAACACCAAAAGTGTATACCATACTAGTCCAGCTCCAGCCGCACAAAATGATCTAACATATGTAACCCTATTTTCAAAACTGTTTGGCAGAGGAGCGCGGGAAAATTTTCACTAAAATATTAATATTTAAAAAGGGAGGATACTATAATAGTTATAAACACCAAAAGTCATAGCACACCATTCCTGATCCAGCCGCACAAAATGAGGTAACATATATGAAGCTTGTCTCAAAACTGCGAGGCGAGTTTCGCTGCAAAATTTCAGGCGGAAACTGAAGAATAATAATAATAATAATAAATCCGACGAATAGTAATATGTGTGCCTCTTGTCATAGGCACACATAATAATAAATCCGAGGAATAGTAATATGTGTGCCTCTTGGCATAGGCACACATAATAATAATAATAAGAATAATAAATCCGAGGAATAGTAATATGTGTGCCTCTTGGCATAGGCACACATAATAATATTAAATCCGACGAATAGTAATATGTGTGCCTCTTGTCATAGGCACACATAATAATAATAATAAGAATAATTAATCCGAGGAATAGTAATATGTGTGCCTCTTGTCATAGGCACACATAATAATAAATCCGACGAATAGTAATATGTGTGCCTCTTGGCATAGGCACACATAATAAATCCGACGAATAGTAATATGTGTGCCTCTTTCCATAGGCACACATAATAAATCCGACGAATAGTAATATGTGTGCCTCTTGTCATAGGCACACATAATTAATAGTTAAATATTATTGTTGAGGGGCACAGACAGGACTCCACACGCACGCACACATTTAAAAAAAAAAATAATTAAAAATTAAAAAAAAAAATTGCCTCAACAAAAGGGCACTTTGGGCACCCATCAGGAAAGGGGCGGGTGCTCAAGCCCCTTCCGCCCCCCCCTCTGCACGTGCCTGACCCTGGGTCCCCAGACTGAGGCCCATGACATTAACCTACAATGTAAAGCTCTTTGAGGTGACTGCTGTCTTAATTTGACACTTTACAAACACAACTCAATTGAAAAACAAGGTGCGGTGATTTATAACATTGTTGCCATCTGCCACTGCGAGCTGTCACAGGTGACCCTTTCCTTCCCCGCCACCACCCACCAATCTGAGCCATGGTCTGAGTAACCCTCATCATTAAGGCCACTCCCACACAGACTCTATTCAGACCAAGTCCACTGCACTACTTTCAAGCACTTTGCAACCTGTCTTCTAATGTCTGCCTTTCTATTGTCATTGTTTATATTCCTCATGTCTGTTATTTATTCCTGCTGTCCATACACAGTTGGAGTGGAGCACCCACAATTTCGTGTAAGTTTTCTGTTCTATTTTCTATTGTTCTATTAGTAAGGTGCAGCTATCTGCTACATTACGTCGACTATTTGGAGTCACTGAACTGGACCTTTCAACTATTTATGTGGTGCCATTTCAGCATTTTGAACTCAATTGTCTAGCATAACCACACGTGTCCCCATCGCAGACAAACAGGTGAACCCACAGTGACTACATCGTCTTATATATATGGTCTATTTTTGGACACACTACCATCATTCTTGCTTTATGTAGTTGTGTTTTTTTTATTAAGCACAGCGAAGTATTTCTAAAAGCAGTTGAAACCAGTCATGCATCACTGTCAGACTGTCGACTGTAGAAAATAACCACAGTAACACTGGCAGCATGTTTGTACTGTTAATGTTTCGGTCGACTGTCTGTCTTGGTATTCTGCTGACTGACCGTCGACCGAAACATTAACAGTAGTTAACAAAGGAAAGAAACAAGAAGAAGACGAGATAGCAGACCTGTTGTAAACGATGGTAGAGATAAAATCTGCTATGAGAAAGAAGGATGAGGAGTAAAATGGCCTTGACGTGAGACTAGCAACAACATTTTTGCATTAAACTTCACGTGCCACCTTTAAAGTTCAAAATGATCTTGTTGATATGTTCGTTCTGACCTGAATTTCTCCTGAGTTTGAGATGAAGAGTTTATCAGTCTAAGATCTTTGAACGAGAACAGGGCTTATACCGATCACTTTACATAAAACTGCTAACAACTTCAGATTAAACCCACTCAGATCTTTATCAAGAGGTGCACATCTCATTATTCTGATTTTTATTTTTTTACGGGCTGATCATCGTCCTTTATCATTACAATAACATCTGTGGTCCCTGCTTCTCCTTTTAATCTCCGATCTACTTTTAAAATTATATTTCCAAAGATAAGAAAATATTTATTATTAGTTCCCTTGTTATCTAAGCAGAAGCATTACTTGACCTCACCCAGCTGCACAGATGTTTTACATTTCTCGTGGCTTTAAAAACACACAGAAGACAAAATCACAGTTAAAGCATCAGCGGTATGTAAGCAGATACTTCTTCGTTGAGAAGCCTGAGATAATGAACTGAATACTTAGAACACCAGTGTTACCTGAAACTTTCCATTTAAAGACTGAAAGAGCTTAGCAGACTTCAAATCTCTGTAATGAATACCCTGAAAAGAAACTAAGAAGTTTGTGCCGATATTGGTATATGTCTTGATCCATGCTGCATCAGGTAAGGAAGGGGTTCTGTTCATCTGGATGTTTTCAGTGGGAGAAACGTTTCATCATCATCCTGGTGACTTCTTCAGTCTCAGCTGACTGCAGGTTTCCCCAACCTTATACACAGTACGTTTGCACAATAACTGAAACCAGCCCACTGACTAACAATAAACTGTGAGCTCAGTTTCATCATCATTAATATTCAAATTTGTCATGGCCATTGATGAGTGGCCATGAGTATCATTCACAGAGAGTTGGGGAATGGCTGCAATCACAGCATTGCAAGATGGTGAGAGATGTACCCATTGCTTTCTCAACTCAGTCATCTATAACATCTCAAAGTTTCTCCAGAACACCTTTGATTTTCCCGAGAAGGTGAGAGATTGGAACTGTGTCTTCATTCCACCTACTTCACATACAAGGGTCAGTTCTACAGGCAGAAACATGGGTGTGCCATGGGCTCCCCAGTTTCACCCATCGTGGCCAATTTGTACATGGAAGAAGTGGAAAAGAGGGCTTTGCTATCCTACCCTGGAACACCACCAAGTCATTGGTTCAGATATGTGGATGACACCTGGGTGAAAATCAAATCTCAGGATGTACTACATTTCACGGATCACATTAACTCGGTGGACCAACACATCAAATTCACCAGGGAGGATATGAAAAGTGGCAGGTTAGCCTTCTTAGACTGTGAGATTTCCATCAGTAATGGGGGACATCTAAAAGCCCAAACCACCTCACCGGCTCCTAATGATACACATGAGTAGCAGCTCAACTATGAGCCCCTCATGCTTTGAGGCCAGTCATGGTTTTTGTGAGGTTTTGTTGAGTTTTCTGGTTATTTTATGAGACTGTTTAGTTCTTGGCTTTCCACTGTCACTGTAGTGCTTTAGTCTCATTATTGTTTCTATGAGTTTTTCCTGCCACTCTGAAGTCTCTTGAGTTTTTACATGTTTTGATATTTATTAGTCTAGCATCCTTAGTGTCAGCTAAATATTGACTAATTATTCCAGTAGGGGTTCATTATTATTATTATTATTATTATTATTATCAGTTTTTTTTAAAGAGCTTTTAAACCTTGTTTCCTGCTTTTTAAAAACTTCTATGAGCCTGGCCTGTAGTATCTGATTTTAAACTGATCTACATGAATGCATATGAATTTAAAGCAAACAAACAAAAACAATAGAAAATGAAACTATTCAATGCCACTGATCCAGATGGAAGAACTCAGGAGTCATAGCAACTGTTAAAACACACACACACGATAAGAGAGAAGAAAAGAGAGAAACAAAAAGTTAAATACCTCTGCTTTGTTTGCACAGCACCAATCTGTCATGAGAGCATTACACAATGTACACAAAGAGCCGTGTTGTTTTTCTGAATACCATTTCACTGAAGAAACCAAATTATTAAATGTCTGACAACTGATATCACAATTAAAAAAATCTAAAATCTGAAATAAAAAGCACACGGAGAACATGCAAACTACACAGAAAGGCACTGCCTGGATTCAAATACTGTGAGGCAGAGCTAATCACTGAGCCAAAATACGGAAACTATGACTATTAAATTATTGGATTTTGTATGAACTTGTTTGGTTTTGGACTTTCTGTCTGTGGAATTAAGAGTGAATTTTAAAATTATTCAGTTTGTCTCAAAAGCCTCCTGCAAGGGACAGAAGCACACCCACAGCTGAGGATCGCAGTGTCTACTCTATGTGAACTCTACTGTGTTACTATTTACCTTTAGTAAGTTAGATGGGTTGCAAGTGAGTGTGGGAGGAGAAGGGTTGAGGGTTTGGTACTGAGATAGAGTTGTCAGCGTAGGCAGTGGCCATGACGGTGGATGAAACCAGTTTGGAAGGGTTCATAAAGCTCATGGTGGGACACATGTTGTTGAAATTGTATAGCTACTCATTTTTTTCAAGACTATGCTGAAGAAGGAAAGGTTGGACATCAGTATTTGTTTAGGCCATCAGGGTCCAAACGAAGGGGTTTTGAGGGGTCACTGAAGAAGTTATGAAGCTGGAGCGTACAACTCCTGACTCCAGGAAAGACTTGTCAACTATAAGATGGCACAGAGCAGGTAAAAATGCCTTGACCAGGGGTGTCTGCGTGGGGTTCAAGCTGCAGCTGGAACCTTTGGCCTGACTCAGTGACCTGAGAGGAATCCACAGAGGAGAATGAGGACCAAAATACATGCAGGTGGGGAGGTGAAAGCAGTCCAGGCCCTTGTAGCAGAGGTCAGGGGCACCTGAAGGGTGAGGTGCATGAGTTCAGAAATTACAGGAACTTCTTGGAAAGACACATGATATTCTGGTAAGAAAAAGAGAGGAACTAAAAGCAAAATTCTTTGCTTTGTTTGCAAAGCAACACTGTACAATGAAGAGGTGCAAAAAAGAGCTGTGTTGTTTTTCTGAATGTCATTTGACTGAAGAAACCAAAGTATTAAATGTCTGACAACTGATATCACAATAAAAAACTAAAAACTGAAATAAAAACCACACGGGGAGCTTACAAACATGAAAAGCTACTGCTTTTCATAATGTCACATGACTGTAAATTAGTCACCTTCACAAAGTGCAGTGTTTTACCCAGAGGTTATTGTCCATCTGGACTCACTGATTCTTTATTCTGTTGTGTATCTACGTAAAAGACAGAAAAATTTAGAGACCAAACTCTACATGAAAACAGTATTTAAAAAAAATACAAAAACAAAAGAGAAAACAGTTCAACAAATGAATGCAAATCAGAGTAACTCTGACTATTATCCTCACACTGCAATAATGTGAGTTTGATACATATGAAATCCTGTCATCTAAAAATACAAGTATATGTAGTGTGACACAATTTAAAAAAGCTGTAACAACACCGGCCACTGCACAGGTAGTCTTCTTATTCCTGTATGTGATGGCACAGTTATTACACAACCTCGGCAGAGGAACAGGAAGTAGCTCAGACTGGAAGGAGTTTGATGGAGCAAACCAGATCCAGTGTGTGACCTGTGAAGTGAGTGGGACTTGAACATGCTGTGTGGAACTGAGACGGTCCAACAGTTATAAGAATTTGCTGGCAAATCATGAATGATGAATAATGAAGTGAGTGAAGTAAGAGAATGGATGGAGACATGGAGCAGGTAAAAGGGAGAAGCCGAGACAGCTCACGCATGAAGGCAGTAGAGACGACAAGCTGAGAAATTAAACTGGGCAGAGCCTCAGTTCACGTTCAGTTTTTGGTCCCAGCATTAATGTAATAATGCACTCACTAAAACTAAACTTTTAGCTTAAATATTAAGCTATTAAATAGCTAAATATTAATTATTAAATGTTCCACCAGGAGTGTTTCTTCACTCACTGAACTCTCCTGCCACCCTATACTTTGATTATCTGATTTTAAACTGTTCTACATTAATGGATATGATTGAAAAATGAAACTAAATCTATGCAGTGCAACTTCTTAGAAAAACACATCATATTCTGGCATGAGAAAGAGAGAAACAAAAAGCTAAATACCTCTGCTTTGTTTGCACAGCACCATTGCGTGATCAGAAGAGTTGCACAAAAAGAGCCGTGTTATTTATCTGAATGCCATTTGACTGAAGACACCAAGTTGTTAAATGCCTGACAACTCAAAAGTCTTTAGCTTTTCATCGTCAATGCAGAACGTGCAAACTACACCGAAGGACTCTGGCCAGATTCAAGTACTGCGAGGCAGAGCTACACACTGAGCCAAAATACTCCACCTATTATTATTGAATTGTGTGGTGTTGGTTTAATTCTGGGGTTACTGTTCTTTATTCTGTTGTATATTTATGTAAAAGAAACCAAAGAATGAGACAAAACACTAAATTAAAAAAGCATTTTGAAAGAAGAGCAAACCCACTGTGGACATGCTCTGAAATGTAAAATGTAAATCAGAATAACTGATTTATTATCCTCACACTGCAGTGATGTCAGTCTGTAAAGTAAAAATACACGTATTTGTGCAGCACTACAACCTGGTATGATGTGAGAAAATTCTGAAAGTCAACACCTTTCAACTTTTTCTTGAAAGAAGTGTTACGAATAAAATGATTAAAAAAGCTGTTTTTGTTGTTTTTATATACACATTGCTATTGTGCTCACAAAGAGTTGGCACTCCATGTAATAAGGGTCAAAAGTATCAGTTCAGCACTATGATTGAATTGGATTATTCAGACTGACATGTAGAGCTGCAGAAGGGATTTTGCAAACATGCTTACACATCATATGTAGAGTTAGAGTTTGTCAGGGTGACAAAACAACATTTAAACCTCAGTCGTGTAATGGGCTTCACCAGCTTTAATATCTATAATCTTCAAACTTTAATGTTACATCATTTGAAAAGCTGGTGCATAAATTATTTCAGAATAAAAATATTTTTAAATATCAACTGTGCCAATGAAAAGTTTTGAAAAAGCAAATAAAAGATAAGTTCCCACATGGTGTTCAAATACAGTATGCCTCAGCTTCAGTGATTACAGTTATAAATAAAGGTTATCTTATCTTAAAAGCCAAATAGTTCTCAAAACGTCTTCCTCAAGAATATTAAGAAAAGTTTCAGAATATGCAGGCTTGCAGTCTATATGTATGATCTGACAGAATCTAAATATAATTCTTTGTTGTAAACATGTGCTGCTTATGTGAATGTAAGTCCTGTGAGATTTTAAAACTGTCTTCAAAAGAAGCAAAGTAGAAACTATCATGTGCATTAAACTGATTTTTCAGGCGTAACCTTATGTTTACGGGATAATAATGACACTGTCTGTGTGCCAGAAATAAGAGAAGTTAGGTTTCATTTACTCTGTGCAGATGAGCTCACCTCATTTACAGTATATATATTTTTAAACGGGCATGTTTTCCTGTTCAGACCAGTTTTGCAGCTCTTATTGTTCTCTCACATAGCGTGCATGCCACTAGACTTGGCAGGACTGTGCCCTGCTTCGTATATAAAGATGCTGCAGGTGGATGTGAGCAGCATCTCTGGAGACAGAGTTGGGATTGGAGGATCATGGCTTCCACACTGATGCTCCTGCTTCAGCTGCTCCTGGTCTCACTGGTGTCGGCTTCTCATTACTTTGGGGGAACCACGACCTACACCTACAAAGGAAGAAACCCTGATGGCTCATTTAATGTGAGATACACAACTTTTAACTGTACTTAATATTAATCACAGTATAAGTGAACCTGTTTTCTTGACTATGTGACAGAATCTCCTCATCTTTTCACACTGATTATTCTTATGGCTTTATTCATTCTTGTATCATCTGTGGACAGGTCGGATTATTCAGATAGAATGATCAGAAAATGAAATTTAAAAATGTAAAAAGTGTTGCTTCTTAACTTATCCATACATTTTTAAATATATAATTTTTTTTTAAATGCACTAGTGCACATGTTGTCTTTTATAAAAGTTTAAACAAATGGCAAACTTTATTATTTTTAAAAACTGTTGAATAAAACTATTAAAAGTCAGGTGTCAAATAGATCTTACTGAAAAATGTTCATCAAAAAATGTATCATTGATTATTATTATTAGTAGTATTAGTATTGTGTGTTTCACTTTCTTCACCTCTAAATCCAGACTGCCTTGACTAATAAATGGCAGCAGATGTGGCTTCCATGATATACATTTGTTACTGATGGTGTTAAAAGTGTGATCACGTGATCAAAAACAGATACAGAGCCTTCTTCATACAGATAACATGGAGTGATAAACTAAAATAACTGGTGAGAATCTGACTGAGTTGCTTATATGATGTTTTCCACAGGTGGAAATTCGGGACAGAGACACCTATGATGGATGTTACTACTCCCTCTACTGGTATTGTTCCAGTGGATACTGTGGCTATGTCTCCAGAAGTCAGAGAGGCATACTGGACAGCAGCACCAATACTCCACTCTATAACAGACAATGGTGTGAAGCTGAAAGAGTCACCACGCGGGTCGTCCCGACCAACAGACCTTTTGAAATGCGGTGAGCATGTTTTTAGTTGAAGTATGATGATAATGTTGATGTGCTGCATTATGTGTAATTATTGATGTTAGTTATTGATCTAAAGTCACCACAGTCATTAAATCTAATATCATCATAAAACGAGAGCTTGGTGGGTGAATTACTGTGTTATTTCCAAACATACCAGGGTTGCGAGCTGCTGCTGGATCCCCACACGTACCTATTACTGGAGCCATTATTGGTACTTGAACACTCTTGTGGATTTGGGAGAAAGATCTGACACTGGAAAACCAAACAGAGCACCAGAAACTGCCATCCTACCTTTCCTCAGGTAAGCTTCCTGAAACTGATTTAAACTATTAACCTCTGAACTGAAATCTGCAGAATTTCAAAATGTCATCATCCTGCGGCAAAACCTGATTATCTCAAAAAGGGAAACAATAAACTCATTTGTTTCTATCAACTTTTTATCAAATAAAATAATCATATTTTTCATTTGATTATTAATTTAATTTGTACTGTAAATGTTTATTAATGAGAACTCTACCAGTTGCTGTATAACTACTTTGTAAGGTTATTTTTCCTTCAGCTTTCTCAATGAACATATTTTTCTTTCTGCCTTTTTGATCATTTTTCTATAAAAGATAATCATGCTAGTGAATGATTCATGTTACTGTGTGAGACACTGAGAGAGACTTTGTTAATGTGTTTATTAAAGAGTTCCTGAAAACTGCCCACGGACTTACAAGCTGATGTCATTTGATCCTGATGGAGACAAAGTCAGATGCAGATATGGAAATCCAGGAAGTGGCGAGTGCTACGGCTGCACGCAACATTCAGGCTTCCACTTACACCAGGTTAGCTGATGTTCTAATCCACTGTACAATAACTGATTCATGTTTTGCCTCTTTTAACTACAAAATGTTCTCATCGTTAGGACTCCTGCACGTTACACTACCAATACACCAATGCTGACGCGTTGGTGAATTCATTTGAGTTGGTGGTGGAGGATTTCCCACAAGGACACATCAGTCTGAGATACTCTGATGGATCCCAGTCCTCCAGGTCTCCTCTGTCTGCGAGACGGAAACGATCCGCCACCATGTATCCAACAGCTACATATCCCCCCACTACCACATCATGGTGGTGGTGGACAACTACAACAGCCGCACCCACTACAACTACAGCTCCACCCACTACAACTACAGCTCCACCCACTACAACTACAACTGCACCATGGTGGTGGTGGGGGTCAGCTACAGCCGCTCCCACTACAACTACAGCCGCACCCACTACCACATCATGGTGGTGGTGGACAACTACAACAGCTGCACCCACTACAACTACAGCTGCTCCCACTACAACTACAGCTGCTCCCACTACATCTACAGCTGCACCATGGTGGTGGACTACGGGGAGTCCGCTGCAGGCGACCTCTCCTCCCCTCAGTAAACTACCGTTGCAGTTCTCTTTCCTTGGTAAGGCCCAGTTTTGTCTCAGTGTTTCATGATGTGATGATGCTGCACACTCCAGCCTGCACTGTTCTCAGCATGTTGCTGCTTTCATGACTCTGCGCATGAAGACAGCCACTGATTTAAGACTTGAGTTTGTGGTAGAAACAGCTGATCACAACAGATCTTTAAGGCTTTTTATATATTCAGTTACCTACATTTATATTTTTTTAAATCATTTTAAGTGTGTATTCTTCTTATTGTGTTTATTTGTTACGTTTATTATTTTTTCCCAAATAAGTTGTAAAATGTACTCATTTACTTACGTGACCCACAGTTTATCTTAAAATCTTAATATTAGTTTTACCTGTTTGCACTGAATTCTTCAGCAGCCCAAGAATCAAACCACACTTCACGTTTGTTTAAAGCCTTAAACGTTTGCCGTGCAGACGGCTGCTTCTTCCTTTTTTGTTAATGGATGCTTATTTGTTACTATTCTAACTGTACTCCAGTGGATCCACCTGCTCCTTCATGCCAGGAGGGACTATACTTGCCCCAGTTTGTGCACCCAACACCTGCACACGGACAGCGCATTCACGCAGAGGTCAACAAAGAGGTGGAGATCAGAATCAAAGCACAGGCTTCATATGCAGCGTGAGTGAGACAAAGCTTGATTGAGGAGGCCTGATGGCAGCGAAACATTATTATCACTTCAGCAGGAAAGCTCAGATCAGCATGAAAGAGCAAATCCTTGTTTCCTTTTGCTGTTTTCTTACAGAATACAAGATATCATCATGAGTGGGCCAATGAATATGACCAAGCACAGAACCGCACATAATGAGTTTGTGCTTCGGTGGACGCCGTTCTCCAGCGATCTGGGGGATTATTTCCCAGTGTGCTTTGCTGTTGAATCGGCGACAGGGTTAGCCTCAGTTTTATTCCTTTAAAGACAGAATTAGTTTGGGAGAGGAACGTCATGATTTAACTCTTTGTGGGTTTTTCAGGTCAGCAGTGACCAGTTTTCCAGGCAATACCCACTCTCATAACCACGGCACCCCGAGTTCACAGTAAGTGACTTTTTATTGTTTTTAGTGCTTTAAAAAAAATCTTATTTTCTGTCTAGGCCTCAGAAGTTTAAATAAATGTGCTTTTGAAATAAATAATGCCACTATGAACAAATTAGATAATGAAGCTCTCCTCATTTGATTTAAGCCTTACAGTCTCAAGAGTGTTTGAAGAAAAAAAAAAAAGGGAATTATTTAATTCACACATTAAGTCAGCCTATCATTGTTCACTAATGTCTCTTCAGGTCCGGCGTCTATCAGTCCGAGATGAGGTGTGTCGTCTTAAAAGTTGGAACTGAGGAAAGTGAGTCTAAAGTTCACTGATATCAAAATTAAAAAAATAAAAAATAAAAAATTAATAAAATTAAATAAATATAAAATAAAAATAAAAACAGAAAATATGTCAAATTTTTTGACATATTTTCTATTTTCTATTCTCAATAATGGGTTTTTTAGACTTCACTGCATCCCAACTTTTTGAAATTGGGATTTGGAAAATTTTTACAAATTTCTGGCAACTTTTAAATAAACTGAAAATCTTTAAATCTATTGTGTTGGACTGCATTAGGCTCGTGTTAATGAACAGTCCTTTGAATGGGTATCATAAGGTAAATTATGAGTCTGTATGTTCTTTTTACATCATAACATATTTTGTATGTTTTTAACTTGTCTCAGTTAAAACCAAGGTGACCTGCTCTGAGTCTGAAATGAGAGTAGAGGTGGAGAAATCGTCCCTCCGTGGACTCCGTGAGGATCAGCTGCGTCTCAGTGAGCCCAGCAACACCCTCTGCAGCCTGGAGAGATACTCCAACAGCACTCACATCATCGGCGTCATCCCTCTCAACGCCTGTGGCACTCAGATCGAGGTAACCACAGCTCATTTGTGTCTATTCTGTTGTTGTTGTTTTAGATATGAGAACGAGGACTGACAGAGTGATGTTTGACTCTGCAGGAAGACGAGGAACATCTCATTTTCAAGAATGAAATCACCACAGTGGATGACAGCAGTGCTCTGATCACCAGGAAACATAACCTGGAAGTAGAGTTCTACTGTCAGTATCCCAAAAAGGGGAACGTGTCACTGGGCTTCACAGCACACAGGAAGAATGTGGAAGTGTTTGATAAAGGCTTCGGCACGTTCACCTACCAGTTTGAGTTTTACCCCGACAACCAGTTCAGAACCATCATTGATCCGAGTTCGTACCCTCTGGAGTATGACGTAGGGCAGAAGATTTACATGGAGATAGACGCTTCCTCCATAGTCAATGGCACCGAGATGTTTGTGGAGTCCTGCAGAGCCTCACCGTACGACAACCCCAATTACCAACCAACCTACTCCATCATTGAAGACGGGTACGCATGAGAACACGTTCTGTCTGCACTGTTTATCCATCCATGATGGATGTGCTGATGGAAGTGAAGTGTATATTATTTAAGGCACATCAGTTACCTCAACATTTGATAATTTGGCCAAGTTTGATACAAAAACCCACCATTGGATCAATATATAAAAGAAAAGAAGGAAAACCAGAGTTTTACCAAAGTTTTCTCTTTTCTTTGATTATGAAATGCTGTAGAAACCCTGTGACGTCTCTGCATCTGCAGCAGCTTTGACTGTAAGACATGGAGTCACAGCAGCTGTGTCGTCTTTGTGCTCTGCTCTGATTAGGTGCCCCGTGGACCCAACTGTGATGATCCATGAGACCGACAACAAGAGACAGTTTAGATTCTGCATCGAGGCCTTCAAGTTCATCGGTTTGCACGATCAGGTAAAGAACTGTGGGATTAGACTGGATATCTAAAAGCACCAATCAATATGCCCAATTAAAGGTATTTATTTAATTTTTAGTTGCTCTTTTAAAATTTGCTTAGTTCTGTTATGTGCTTCTGGTGGAAAACTATTTCCACTATTCGTCAAAGTCAAATTACTTTTGAGACTCTAAATATGTGGCAAATGTATAAAAATGGCTGTAATTCCAGACAGTTCTCATTCCCGACGCGTAACATAACAATGATGAGAAAGTAGATTTATTCCAAACGGTTCTCATGTTTGCTGATGTTTCCGAACGCATAACATACCGACGAATTGTCACATGGTGTAATATGTTATGCTTTGGGATGAGAACCTTTTGGTAATTCCTGAACAACTAAGGCAGTCCTTCTATTAAACTGCTTGAATCACCTTCTTTGTTTTCATTTGAAATCTAATGTACAGAGGCAAAATTACAACAGAAAACTGTGCAGAAACATATGAACTTAATCAGGCCGTGATATTTGTGCTTTCTTGTAGCCCAGGATGTAAAAGCAAAGGTTTGACTGCAGCTCTGCTCTTGTTCCACTAGAGGGGGCAACTGTAGGTCTGCTGATATACTGACAGTGTGTCCTGTTTCCCTCAGGTATACATCAGCTGTTCAGTAATGATGTGTGAAGCAGGGAATCCCGACAGCAGGTGCTCACAGGGATGCATCAACTCCACATCAAACGATCACCACCACTCCCACCGCCGAAAGAGGGACTCTGCCATCCAGACTGCAACGCACTTCATTTCCCAGGGTCCTCTGCGCTTGAAGAGGTCAGCAGACATCAGCATGAGTGCAGGTATGGAAACACAAAGTGCTTCTTAACATTAGCTGCTTTGTTTGAGTTAGACTAAAAGGTTCTTTTGTGGTCTTCAGGGAACAACCTGAACCTGAACCTGGTCTTCATCGCTGGATGTCTTCTTGCTGCTGTTGCCATGATCTGTGGAGTGCTCCTGCACAGGGCCAAAATGTCAAAGGTCAAATACCAGCGTTTGGCCTCGAGTGACAGTTAAGACAGCAGTGTAATCAGAATACCAGTTCCTGCATTAAACCTGAACCTGTTTTGATCATTTTGCTGTCAGGGTTTCAGTGTCTGTGTATCTGCTCATGTTTAAATCAATCATGAATTTAATTCTTTATAATTCAGCTTAATCATGTGTAGCGTGAATTCACAGCTGTATTTGTGTTTGCGAGCTTTAAAGGAGAACAGAAATTCCATCACTGCAGATATAAAAGAAGACTTGATCAATTATTGGATTATTGTTCAGTCATGCAGCTTTACAGCAGCTTTTATTTTTATATGTTAGAGTGTGACTTTCAGGACGTGTTACTGTTGATGTGTGCTCCTCTTTCCTCATAATTTTTGCTTTGAATATCTATGGCTATCATTGGACTGGTTATTATACACCTTTGTTATCAATCAATAAAAACATACATGTTAGTGCCTTTGTTTCATTCGTTTCAAAAGTTGGAGAGGTTCCTCTCCTCAGTCAAAGTGTTACGTCAGTGCTCTTCATCAGCATCACATGGTGCATATAGAGTGCCTTGAAAAAGTATTCATACCCCTTGAACTTTGACACATTTTGTCACCTTACATCCACAAACTTTGATCTTTTCAGTGACAAACCAACACAAAGAAGCACAAAATTGTGAAGTGGTACGAAGGCGATACATGGTTTTCAAAATTTTAAGCAAATAAAAATTTGAAAGTGTGGTGTGCATTTGCATTCAGCCCCCCTGCGTCAATACTTTCACTGCAATTACAGCTGCAAGTCTTTTGGGGTATGTCTCTACCAGCGTTGCACATGTAAAGATCGAAATTTTTGCCTATTTTTCGTTGCAAAGTAGCTCAAGCTCAGCCAGATTGGATGCAGAGCGTCTGTGAATAGCAAGTTTCAAGTCTTGCCACAGATGGTCAGTGGGATTTCTGTGTTAGGATGCCTGGGTCGTTGACCCAGGGTTTTTGGGTTTATTATATTATTTATAATTTCTAGTCTTTGGTTTCTTTGAGTTCTGTCTTATGGTTTATGTCTCTGTCTTCTCTAGTTGCTCTGTCTCCCCTGTCAGCTGTATCCCCTTGTTAAGTTCGCGTCTCTGTGTTATGTTTCCTGTTTTACTTTGAAAGTCCGTGTTTCATATTTGTGTATCTGGTTTTGCTTTCCTTGTCTCGTTAGTTCTGATTTGCCCCAGCTGTGTTTCCCTCCTGTTGTCCATTCCCTGATTGCTCCCTCTATGTATTTAAGCCCTGTGTTTTCATCAGTCCTTGTCGCGATCTACCCTTAACTTGCTGTGTGTTTTGTCTACGTAAGTGTATTTTGTATTC
The DNA here is from genome assembly GCF_001858045.2 of Oreochromis niloticus. Lineage (NCBI taxonomy): Eukaryota > Metazoa > Chordata > Actinopteri > Cichliformes > Cichlidae > Oreochromis > Oreochromis niloticus. Next base: position 48,402 of record NW_020327352.1, on the reverse strand, counting down.
TTAGTTTTGTTACACTTTTGGGTTCAGCATTAAAGCTGTTTTGAGTTCACGTCTGTCTCCGTAGTCTGCACTTTGGGTCCTCTTCCTGTCTGCACACAGCCTACACTTAACAGAAGATCGCGACCAGAACATGGACCCCGCAGACTCTTTTTCCTCGGAGTACTACGCTGAGATGGAGCGGATGGTGAGTCTGCTCGACCGCATTGCCGAGTCACAGGATTTACGGACTATGGCAGTCGGGCTAAGTGCAGTAGATGCCATCATTCGGCATAACCCTCAGCTTTCTCAGTTTGCTAAGGACACTAAGTTGGATAGCACCATTACTGCCTGGAGAGAGCAAGTCAGGGCTAGTGAGCTTGCTCTCTCACTCTCTAAATCTCCCCCATCGCTGCCTCGGCCAGACACACACTCCCCACCTGCCTCTACGCTGCCACGGACTTCCTCTCCTTCCACACGCCAGCTGGGACCTTGTTCGCCTGTCCGTTCACCAGCCTCTTTCCTGGCAGCTATGTGGTCAGAGGATGAGGAGGTGGTGTCTGTTTCTCCACCAGTTCCGGTTTCCTCATCCCGAAGGAAACGGCGCCCTCGCCACCGCCACTCCTCTCCTCCGTCACCTGTCCAGCTACCTGTTTCCGCTGGAGGGTCCAAGGGGCCCGTCCAGCCTTCTGTTCCCGCTGGGGGTTCTGGAGAACCGCACCAGCCTTTGTCCGTCTCCGCTGGAGGGTCCGAGGGGCCCATCCAGCCTTCTGTTCCCGCTGGGGGTTCTGGAGAACCGCACTAGCCTTTGTCCATCTCCGCTGGAGGGTCCGAGGGGCCCATCCAGCCTTCTGTTCCCGCTGGGGGTTCTGGAGAACCGCACCAGCCTTTGTTTGTCTCCGCTGGAGGGTCCGAGGGGCCCGTCCAGCCTTCTGTTCCCGCTGGGGGTTCTGGAGAACCGCACCAGCCTTCCGTCCCCGCTGGAGGGTCCGAGGGGCCCGTCCAGCCTTCTGTTCCCGCTGGGGGTTCTGGAGAACCGAACCAGCCTTTGTTTGTCTCCGCTGGAGGGTCCGAGGGGCCCGTCCAGCCACAGCAACCTGTCTCCGCTGGAGGGTCCGAGGGGCCCGTCCAGCCACAGCCACCTGTCTCTGCTGGAGGGTCCGAGGGGCCCGTCCGTCCTTTTGTTCCCGCTGGAGGGTCCGAGGAACCGCTCCAGCCGTCTGTTCCCGCTGGAGGGTCCGAGGAACCGCTCCAGCCGTCTGTTCCCGCTGGAGGGTCCGAGGAGCCCGTCCAGCCTCCTGCCTCGTCAGCTGGGGGTCTTGGAGGACCCAGCCAACACATCCTCATCTCTACTGACGGTTCCGGGGAGACCGTTCAGCCACCACCTACATCGCCACCTGCAGCGCCCACATCGTCGCTTGCAGCATCCCCGCCTGCGGCAGCTTCACCCACGCCACCTGCAGCAGCGGCAGCTTCAGCTCCGCCATTGTCTGGTCCAGCTTCAGCTCCGCCGTCGTCTGGTCCAGCTTCAGCGTCGCCTGCAGCAGCCTCATCATCAGCTTCAGTGTCGCCTGCAGTGCCACCATCTCCGGCTCCCACGCCGTCGCCTGCAGCGCCACCTTCGCCCCGTCTGGCCTCCGAGGCTTCAGCGTCGCCTGGTCCAGCTCCCGCTTCATCGGCGTCGCCTGCAGCGCCACCATCTCCGGCTTCCGCGCCTGCGCCTCGACAGTGCCGGCCTCCTTCCACGCCTCCGTTTGCACGTCCTCGCCCTTCCGGCCTACTCGTCCTGCCCGTCCTGCCCGGCCTACTCGTCCTGCCCGGCCTGCCCGGCCTACTCGTCCTGCCCGGCCTGCTCGCCCTGCACGTCCTGCCCGGCCTGCTCGCCCTGCACGTCCTGTCCGGCCTGCTCGCCCTGCACGTCCTGTCCGGCCTGCTCGCCCTGCACGTCCTGTCCGGCCACTTTCCAGGCCAATGACTGGACGTCGTTGCCGTCATGGACGGCCCCCTGAACTTTTTGTTTGAACTGTTTTTCCTGGTCGCCTGTGCCTGTCGTGAACCTGTATTTTGTTGTGTTGCTTTCCGGGCTCCGGTGTTTGCGCTTTTTTTTGTTTCTTGCTCCTTGTTTGGTTTGTTTCGAGCCCTCCATCCTGTTTCCCCCACCGCCCACCCTGGTTGGGTTGTTTTTTGTTGCGGTTTGGGCTGTCTGGGAGCCAGCCCTTTAGGGGGGGTACTGTTAGGATGCCTGGGTCGTTGACCCAGGGTTTTTGGGTTTATTATATTATTTATAATTTCTAGTCTTTGGTTCCTTTGAGTTCTGTCTTATGGTTTATGTCTCTGTCTTCTCTAGTTGCTCTGTCTCCCCTGTCAGCTGTATCCCCTTGTTAAGTTCGCGTCTCTGTGTTATGTTTCCTGTTTTACTTTGAAAGTCCGTGTTTCATATTTGTGTATCTGGTTTTGCTTTCCTTGTCTCGTTAGTTCTGATTTGCCCCAGCTGTGTTTCCCTCCTGTTGTCCATTCCCTGATTGCTCCCTCTATGTATTTAAGCCCTGTGTTTTCATCAGTCCTTGTCGCGATCTACCCTTAACTTGCTGTGTGTTTTGTCTACGTAAGTGTATTTTGTATTCTTAGTTTTGTTACACTTTTGGGTTCAGCATTAAAGCTGTTTTGAGTTCACGTCTGTCTCCGTAGTCTGCACTTTGGGTCCTCTTCCTGTCTGCACACAGCCTACACTTAACATTCTGGGCCATTCTAACACATTAATATTCTTTATATTTCCACACCATGTTTCGCAGTGGGGATTGTGTGTTCAGGGTGATGAGCAGTGTTACTTTCCCGCCACACGTAGCGCTTGGCATTTAGCCTCAAAAGTTCAACTTTGTTCTTGTCTGACCAGAGCACCTTCTTCCACCTGATTGCTATGTCCGCTACATTAGTGTGACCATATTTGCATTTGCATACTGCAGACTTCTCCCACAACTCCACCCAGTGCTTCCTGCAGAAGTTCTCTGATGACTCTGCAATAGTCGGCCTCATCACTGATGGGGACGACAAGGAGTACAGAGGACTGACTCAAGACTTTGTGGACTGGTGCCAGCTGAACTACCTCCAGATCAACGCCAGTAAAACCAAGGAGCTGGTGGTAGACTTCCGCAGGCACAAGCATCCTCCACTGCAACCACTGAACATCCAAGGTATGGACATCGAGGCTGTGGACAGCTACAGGTACCTTGGTGTTCATCTGAACAACAAACTGGACTGGACTCATAACTCAGACGCCCTCTACAGGAAAGGGCAGAGCAGGCTGTACCTGCTTCGGAGACTCAGGTCGTTTGGAGTGGAGGGCCCACTCCTGAAGACCTTCTATGACTCTGTGGTGGCCTCAGCCATCTTTTATGGTGTGGTCTGCTGGGGGGGCAGCATCTCTGCTGGGGACAGGAAGAGACTGAACAGGCTGATCCGAAGGGCCAGCTCTGTTCTAGGATGCCCTCTGGACCCAGTGGAGGTGGTGAGTGACAGGAGAATGGTGGCTAAGCTGTCATCCCTGTTGGACAACATCTCCCACCCCATGCATGAGACTGTGACAGCACTGAGCAGCTCCTTCAGTGGGAGACTGCGGCACCCACGGTGTGGGACGGAGAGATTTCGCAGGTCTTTCCTCCCCACTGCTGTCAGACTCCACAATAAAGACTTTTGCAGCTGATCAAACACACAAACCCACACATGTGCAATAAGACTGCTATACGTGCAATTCTTCTTCTGACGAAGTTGTGTTTTTGTATTTTCCTACTCAGTTGTATATAGTATTTGTATTTCTATTTTATTCTATTGTATATATTATTCTATTCTATTTTATTCTATTGTATATAGTATTTTATTTTATTTTATTGTATTTTATTGCATTCCAGTGTTTTCTAATTTCTGCTACATAACTTTGCACTTTTGCTGTAACAAAACAAATTTCCCACCTGTGGGACTAATAAAGGCCATCTTATCTTATCTTATCTTATTTTGATTTCCAAAAAAGAGGACACTTGGCCCAGTCATGAAGAACCTAATAATACTTAATAATACTATTTCCTTAAAGAAAATTTTAACATATTTAAACGATGCCTTCTCTGTGCGGTTAATGAATGGCGAAATAAAAAATGTCATATAGGCTTTTACAAGTCAACAGGTGCAAAAAATTAACTAAAAAACTTCTGGAATTAAATAATGGTACAGAAATAAGGCCTCATCTGTATAAGAAAAATTACCAGTACCGGGACGGTACAAGGGAAATTTCTTTTGCAGTTCGTCTGAAAAGCTGCACTTGCGCTTTACACCCAAGCAAATACATTTACATGATTTCTCTCTCCTGCAGCTGTTTGCGTGTCGAGGAGCCTGTGCCTTCAACACGGAAGTCTCAAATGTCCCAGGAATGGGTGGACCAAAGACCAGCTTTCCAGAGTCATTATTTTGTTTTAGGAGTTTTTTTTTTCATTTTGTTAGACATGGCACAGTTGAAAGTAAAAGACGACCACTCTAATTTGTCATGTGTTGTCATATTTTGATATATTTGATTACTTTTTATTGGTTATATTATATCGGGTAAAAATCACCCGGCATTAGTGAATTAGCTGCAGGAGAGAGAAATCATGTAAATGTATTTGCTCGGGTGTAAATCACCCGGCGATAGTGTTCTAGGGTTAAATTCTGAACATTGCACACTAAATGAGAGGCAAGCTACACACTGAACCATCCACACTAACTAGCCCAAGCATTATATCTGAATAAGTACAAACTATCACAGTATCTCCATTATTTCTAATTTTATGTCAGGAACTCAATAACGTTCACCTCGCTAGGTCAGAGTGTTAGTTTAATAGTACTTCAGTATAAATGTAAAAATAAGAAAAATCTTAGAAAAAAGAACAAAACATTTATCCAGGATTAAAAGAAAAATACATGAAACTTCATGTGATTTTTTTTCTACCTGCCAGATTCTGCTGAGGTCACGCAGGTTGAAGATGTAGTGAAACTTTGCAGGAGACGGTAACATGTGAGGAGAGGGAGAAGATTTCTATTTGACTTCTATTTGACTCTTTAAATTTAATGTATTCAAAAATATATTTGATTTTTGAAATAATCTTAAAATGTTATTCTACAAAATGTGCAGCTATTTAATTTGTTTATTCTCACACATTTAATTATTTATTTATTCCACATTTTGAGTTTGATGGGTGAGGCTGACAGGACTGCCAAAATGAAATAAATAAATACATCATGAAATAATTAATTAAATGTGTCCATAATTAATTAATTAAATGCCATAAATACGCAATTAATTAATTAATTCCAATTTTAATTAATTAATGACACATTTAAATAATTATTTAATGCTGTATTTAATTAATTCATTTTAGCAGTCCTGGCGTTCCATAATAATGAAGCAGTTCATTTTATTTTGTAGATTCAAGCTGCTCTTCATATTTTTGGCCACCAGATGTCACCAGAGAGGACTGTGTTGAAAAGCTTTAAGTAATGAACTGTTTTTCAACACAAGCTTCAGTGTTTCAGAAAGCTTCATTTGGCCATCACCAAATTGAACAGTGCTGCTTGAGATGTTGAAAGCTTGGGATATGTTTTTTATAACCTAACCCTGCTTTAAACCCACGTACAACTTTATCTCTGACCTGTCTCTACTGAGTTCCTCTGGGTTCATGATGCTGTTTGTTCAGTAATGTTCTCTAACAAACTACTGTCCTTCACAGAGCAGGTGTATTTCTAATAAGACTAAATTACACACAGGTGAACTTTATTATCTAATTAGGTGACTTCTGAAGGCAATGATTGTACTGGATTTTATTTAGGGGTATCAGAGTACAGGGGCTGAATACAAATTCACGCCACACTTCTCACATTTTTATTTGCTTAACATTTTGAAAGTCGTGCATCATTTTTGAACCCCTTCACAATTATGTGCTATTTTGTTTTAGTCTGTAACACAAAATCTTAATAAAAAAACCATTAAGGTTTGTGGTTTTAAAGTGACAAAATGTGTAAAAGTCCAAGAATGAATACTTTTTCAAGGCACTGTAGGCTACGTTCAAATAGTCACATTTTCTCTGAAAGGTTCCTACCTGCAGAGGCCTGCTTGGCTACAGTCAATATTCCATTCACAATCAATTCAGCCTGCAATAATTAATCTTTTATGTAACTGTATTCTGCTATCTGCAACCTTAATAATAAATGGTGTTTAATGTGACCACTGGTTAATTGCTAATAGTTAAATGGTAACATGTGCACACGATTATATTTATGATGACTATTTAATACTTCATTGTTGTTGAAACTGGGCCTTTAGTCTTGTTTACTGTTATGAATTTAAACTACTTCAGCTGTGAGTGACAGTAGGAGCTTTGTGTGTCTGTCCGTGTGAAGTTGCGTGTCAGCTGGAGGAGGCAAATAGTATTGCAATTATATATCCTAAATCAATATTAATTCTAAGTGTTAATTCATATCTGAGTGTAGATTTTTTGGCAACCCCAGCATGAATGTTATATTCCCAGGTGTGTCGAGCTGTAACTGTGTAAAGAAGCCTTCAGGAGTATGGGGTGTCTGGCTCATGACTATAGGACATTCAATGCTTATATAACCTTTGCAAGAGCTTGGTCTGCATAACTGGGAATAACTCGGACTCATTCCTGGTGGGTGTGGGACTCTGCCAGGTCTGCCCTTTGTCACTGATTCTGTTCTTAATTTTTATGGACAGAAGTGTAGCGAAGTGGCGAAAAGCTTCCACTTGGGTGGTCTCAGAATCTCATCTCTGCGTTTTGCAGATGATGTGACTCTGTTGGCTTTATCGGCTTTTACGCTCAGCTTTATCGGCTGAGCGTAAAAGAGCGTAAAAGAAAAGCTTTCGATCTACGTCCCTCCCCTCACCTATAGTTGTGAGCTTTGGGTCATGAGCTGAAAGAATGAGATTGCGGATACAAGCAGCTGTTATGACCCCGGTCATGATTTTGTGTGTTGTCTGTGCTCGTCACACGTGAGAGTGGTGTTGTTCGTTCTCTCTGTTGTTTGTGCTTGTGTAAGTTCCAGGTGGAGGCTGACCATTGGTGGAAGACTAAATGAGGCCGGCTATAAATTGGGACCTGTCAAGACTGGTAGCCCCACCTACTTCCTGCTTCCAAATGAGCTGTGCATTTAGTCCTGTGTCTTGTGTTTAGTAGTGTGCTGTGTGACCAAGGTTCTCTGATGAGAAAAGCTTAGTTGCCTTGTATATAGTGTAAATAGACCTATTCTTATTGATCTGTGGCTGTAGGGGTGGAAGGGATAAAACACAGAAAAACATGAAGGAGATTTTCCTGAGCTCTACCCACATTGGTGCCGTGAGCCGTCAATCAACAGGTTGGATGGTGGACTCCACTCAGCGACGTGGGGCCAGTTTCAGCGCTGCACATTTGTGATTTATTGTTGTTCTTTCTACAATTTTTTTTAAGGAACAATATAGCATTTTTGTTGTATTCTAGTCGCGGTGATGGACATCACAGAGGAGGGATCGAGTACTCCTGATGTTGTTGGTAGGGGTAGGGGTTTGTTATGTTCCCCTTTGCTGTTGCGTTATGACACTCCTGTTAGTGGGCGTGGTTTTATTAGGGGGGATAGTCAGAGGATCCCAGGGTCCCAGTCTAGTGAAGGGGTTGTTGTCCCTCCCCCTAGCTCTGTGTCACACATGTCTCAGAACAACAGTTCACCTTCTCCCGACCCAGATACTATTGCCACGGAGATTGTGAGTCAGATGGGGGATGTGATCCAGCTGGTTGGTCAGAGGGTAGCACAGAGTATCTTAACCCAGCTCAGCCCGTCTGCTAGTACCCCTTTACCTGCACCTAATGCCACATCTTCCTGTGCTGTGTCCTCTACACCTGCTGTTGATGCTGCGCCTGTGCAGTTTGTGTCCCACAGGAAGCTTAAGGACCCACCATGCTTCAGAGGGGATGGTTCTGATCTCATTTCTGTGAGAGAGTGGGAGGATCTGATGAGAGCCTTTATAAAGCTGGGGAGTCTGAGATCTGAAGAACAAGCTGAAGAGATGCTTGTTCATTTGAGAGGCAAGGCTAAGGATGTGGTCCAGGTCGGCATTAGAAACAGTGTCGTAGATGTCACACGTGATCCTGAGGCTATTTATGGAATCCTGAGGAGACACTTTGACTCTGCTCAATGCTCACCTCTTCCACTGGCAGACTTCTACACCACTCTCCCAGAGAAAGGTGAAAGTGCATATGATTACTGGCTTAGGCTGCACCGTGTTGTTGATCTTGCTGTTGAGCGTCTGAAGGAACGAGGACAGGCATTGGGTAGCCCCAGCACTGAGGTCACCCGAATGTTCATCAAAAACTGTCCCTCTCCTGAGCTTGCCGTGATCTTTAGATCAAAGACAATTGATAAATGGACAGCCCACGAGGTCCAGGAAATCCTATGTGAGTCCCACTCTGGAGGAACGTTGAATTCAAGCTGCATGACAACTGGGAGAGTTGCTATGAATGCACAGCAGATATCAGCAGCATTGCCTGCCCAGCCAACAGAGAAACACATTCAGCCACAGTCGACAGATTCTGCTACTTTGGAGTGGCTCATAGGCATGCTTGAGAAGGTTCTTCTGCAAGGATCCTTTCAGCCTGGGTTGACCACGCGGCCTAATCCCAGACGTTCCAGGATTGAGGGCCTACATGATAAACCCTGCTCCGTCTGTCATGATATGTCTCATACAGCTTTCAAGCACTGCCGAGATCACAAACTCTGTTTTCTCTGCCACTCACCTGACCACGCCAGGTGTGCTTGTCCTAGATCCTCATCATCTTCTGTCCCTCAACAGTCGGAAAACTAGTTGATCCACATTTGAGGGAGGACGGTGTGGATCATCTGAGTGACTCTCCCAGCTGCGACAGTGATGACCTGGAATCCATGTATGAATCTCTGTGTTCTGCTTCGCCGCCTGGTATGACAGTTGTCTTCCAAATCACGCAAAGAATTAAGAAATCTGACAGTTTGTTTTACACAACTGTGGGAACTGTGGGTGGAGTTTCACTGAGAGCCATGATCGACAGCGGCTCTATGTCGTGCTCTATTAGTGAGGCTGCTGTTACGCGGCTTTTACAGCCCTGCCCTGATCTGAAGTTCGAACCAGCGAATGACATTGTTGTTGTTGGTGCTGGGGGTCACCAGATCCAACCGAAAGCAGTTTTTGATTTGGAAGTGACTATTTATGGTTTCAAGCTGCTCATCCCCACGCTGGTTATTCCAGGCCAAAGTGATGACATGATTATTGGCAGTAACGCTATTAAGTCGTTGATTCATGTGATGAAGAATACAGATGAGTACTGGAGGCTTCTGTCTATTTCAGGTGATGTCACCAATGATGACTGTAGCCAGTTTTTATCCATGCTTTCCAATGTTGAGCGTTGGAGGGGGGGTGCCTGATAAGATTGGCACAGTGAAGTTGAGACAGCGTGTTACGCTGGAACCTCTTCAGGAACACCTTGTGTGGGGTAAATTACCTCCCTCGTCACCTCTATCAGCAGGCTGCACTGTTATTGTTGAGCCTACACAGTCAAGATGTAGACCCAGAGACATCCTGGTTGGCCGTTCCATCTCTTCACTGTGGGGTGACAAATGGGTTCCCCTCAAGCTGATTAACTCCAGCAACAAGCGTGTGACTCTGAGGAAGAACTGTAAAATCGCTGATGTCTACCCTTGTATCACGGTTGAAGAGCTGTCGCCTCCTGAAAAGATCATGGCTAACAGCCACTCTTTTGAACAGGGTCTGTTGAACAAAGGAAGGAACTTTTGCACAGACTAGGACTACAAGACTTGGACTTAGACAGTTGTGAGGTGTCTGACAGATGGAAAGATCAGCTTCTGCAGCTTGTGGAAAAGTATGAGTCTATCTTTTCTAGGGATAAAATGGACTGTGGAGAAGCTGCTGATTTTGTCCACAAAATACACCTTGTGGATGAGAGGCCTTTTCGTTTGCCTTATCGTAGAGTGCCGCCGAGTCAGTATGAGAAGTTGAGAACTGCTCTAAATGAGATGGAAGAAAGGGACATAATCCGAAAGTCAAACAGTGAGTATGCATCGCCGCTGGTGTTGGTGTGGAAGAAGGATGGCAGCCTGCACATTTGCACTGATTTCAGATGGCTCAATGCAAAGACTGCTAAAGACGCGCACCCGCTACCACATCAAGCCGACACCCTGGCTGCTCTCAGTGGAAATCTTTTCTTTTCAACAATGGATTTGACCTCTGGATTTTACAATGTGCCTCTCTACGAGCCTCACAAGAAATACACAGCATTCTCCTCACCCTTTGGTCTCCATGAGTACAACCGGATGCCTCAGGGCCTGTCGAACAGTCCAGCGACCTTCATGCGAATGATGATGTCAATCTTTGGTGACGAGAATTTCAGCAGCTTGCTTTGTTACTTGGACGACTTGATGGTGTTTGCGCCTGACGAGGTGACCGCCCTTCAACGTCTTGAGATGGTCTTTTCTCGGTTGAGAAGTCACAACCTTAAGCTGGCCCCTAAGAAATGCCATCTTCTTAAGAGGTCAGTTAAATTTCTTGGACATGTCATTTGTGCGGATGGTGTGAGAACTGATCCAGACAAGGTTAACACTATTACCAACATTAGGGAGGAACAGCTTATGGAGAGCGATGGTGTGACTCCCTCCCAGAAGAAGATCCGATCCTTCTTAGGAATGATCCTTTGTTACCAACATTTCATTCCTGATTGTTCTGCGAAGGCCAAGCCCCAGTTCAGGTTACTTTCGGGACGACAGGCAAATCCTCGTGGGAGGAAAGGAAGGATGCCCAAGAAGCAACTTTCTGCCAAGCCATCTCTGAAACAAAGTGACTGGACATCAGCGTGTCGCACATCATTCCAAACGCTCAAGATGGAACTGGCTAATGTTGTCACCCTGGCTCATCCCAATTTTAATGAGCCTTTCATCCTTGCAGTCAATGCCTCCTTTGATGGCATCGGGGCAGTACTCTCACAAGTTTCTCCTGGCGAGACAGTGGCTCGACCTGTTGCCTTTGCCAGCAAGACATTGTCACGGTCTCAGATGAACTACCCAGCGCACAGACTAGAGTTCTTGGTGCTTAAATGGGCCGTGTGTGACAAGTTCAGCCACTGGCTAAACACAACGCAGGTTGTGGGATGATTTCTTTTGTGTTTATGACTTTCCTAAGAGGATTCATTCGGATCAGGGATCAAATTTTGAAAGCAAACTGTTGAAGGACCTCTTAGAGATGGCAGGTGTGCAGAAATCGCATACTACGCCATACCATCCTATGGGTAATGGGGTCACTGAACGGTTCAACAGGACACTTGGGAATATGCTGAGGACTCTCCCTCCAACAGCCAAGGCTAGGTGGCCTCAGATGTTACGCACTCTCACGTTCTGCTACAATTGCACAGTGCATGAGACGACTGGTTTGGCCCTCTTTTATGTCATGTTTGGGCGAGTTCCACGCCTCCCTATTGACATAATGTTCCAACATGTGCTTAAGAATGATGATGTGATCAGCCAACATGAGTTCGTCTCACGGTTGCAGAAAGACCTGTTTGATGCCTCACAGATTGCCCAGAACCATGCTTTTCATGAGCAAGCGCGCCATGCCAGACTCTACAACCGTAAAGTCAAAGGCTCACCTCTGGCTGTAGGTGACAGAGTGTTGTTGGCCAATCGTGGTGAAAGGGGAAAAAGAAAGTTAGCCGACAAGTGGGATCCCACACCTTATGATGTTGTGTCAGTTCGGTCTGGGATCAATGTGTACAGGATAAGAGAGAGCCATACAGGCAAGGAAAAAGTTGTACACAGAGACCTCCTTCTTCCTGTTAACTTCCTGGGCATAGGTGTGGAGGGGAGCCCGGCCTCCCTTGTTGACTTGGGAAGAGAGAATCCGAATAATGGAGATGACCAAGGGTCTGTGCAGTCACCACAGACAGATCATTTTGACAGGACACTGGACTGGCTACTGAAAACGCCAGAGATACAGGGTCTCGCTGATGATGAGCCGGTGGCGGTGGAAGGTTCCCTCAACGTGAGACGCCATTCTCTCTGCGATGTGGACCCCGGCAGTGGTTCTATCACAGCGGAGGACCCAACCCCTGAAGTGTTTGAAAACTCTATTAGAGAGTCCCCCTTGCCTGCTCCCGTGATCAGTGATGCTGCTCTCCATCGGAGTTCTGAACCTGTTGCTGTGGCTCCTGTGGCTCCCATAGCTGATGTTAACTTAGATGTTGCTATTTGCACACAGCCTCAGGGTATTCAGGCGGGCTTGGATGGGCTAGCTACCACTAGGTATGGGAGGAGTGTTAGGCCTCCCAAGAGACTGATTTGTGAGATGGCGGCGCAGAAAGTTGAGGAAACTCCTTCTGTTTCAGGGTCAGTTTTTGCGTTTCTGACTAGTATGTTTTAGATTTAAAGGACTTAACTTGGGTTCATGTATCTTTTGACCTATTTTTTTTTGTGGTCCAGGATGTGATTTTGGGGTATTATTTTGTGTGCTTTTATATGTGATGTTAAGGAGGTGTAGATGGCATCTTCTCTAGTCTGTCGAAGGTATTGGGCTTGGTACCACCCAATGCCTTGACACTTTTATATAAAAGGATTCTGTATCAACAACGATGAACATTAGTGTATTGATTTCACATTAAAGCACCTGCTGTTCATTGTTTCTTTTGTTTCTGGCCCTTTATACTCCCTTGAACTGGCTTGGAGTTTAACAGAATTTAAGGGGGGTGTATGTAACGATGTAAAAGAATGAATATGTTGTTAAATTCCTGTTAAACTTGGGATTGCAACCATGGGTTTATCTTGAAACTTTTATTTTGAAAATCCACAGCGGAAGTCTGCTACTGGTAAACTGGTTTTCCCTAAGCTTATCCCGTTAGTAGCAAGGAAGCTTTTGCTGTGGTAAGTTCTTTCCCAGTCTGCCGTGACTGAACATGAGTTTAAAACATATTAGAAGATCCTCATTGAGGTTAACATGACAGTACATTAACAGCATGAACTGTCCATACAGTAGCATCTGAGTAGATTTCAGTTTTATGATCTTGTTTTCCAATTAGTGGGTTAGACGTTAGGAAAAATGGACACGTTGAGCTAGCGGCTAACAGCTAGAGGAGACTGTCGTGTCTAATAATTTGAAACTTCTCTAGATAGTTTGGGCGGAATGCTGTTGCCTGAAACCCATGGTTATTCATATCCCATGTTATTGCAGGTATGTGTATTTTGAAACATGTATTTGATTGAGCGGCAGACTAACTCTGTTAAGAAACACTGCTTATTAAGTTTTGCCCAGTAGATGGCAGCATTGTTCCATTTAATATTGTACATGAAAGGAAATTTTGGCTTTGGTCTGGAAGTTTATTTATTTTCACATGAATGTGCATTTAAGTGAATTAATTTCTCTTTTTTACCTAAACCTCAATGCAGTAATATTTTTATTTTATTTTCCGTAATAAGTTTTGTTGCTATTTTATTTTTCAATCAATATTTGGTTTTTATTTATTTTAAGAAAACTAAGAGTTCCACTATACGATCATTAGCTTATCCGTTAGTAGCAAGGAAGCTTTTTTTTTTTTTTTTTTTTTTTTTTTGTCTGTCCCATTTGGTTCTTTAGCCGTCAAAATTGTTGTCTGAAGACCAACAAGGATACCAAATGGATTTATTTTGCCAAATGGATCATCATGGCATTGCCGTATTGGTCCATTTGATCAAACTTTGTTGTTATTATTTACTTTATTTTCAGTTGTTACAGATGGGACAGACATGACTGGGGGATAGGAAAGGGAGAAAGAAAGAGAGGAAGGAAAAGAAAAACAGAAGGGAAGAGGGACGGTGAGAAAGGGCACTTACAAAGACAAAGAGAAAAAAAAATCCTGGATCACCTGTTGAGAGAAAAAGAAGAGAAAACAAGCAAAAAAAACAAAGCAACATACTAAACACAACACCATCACAGTAATCTAGCTAAGTGTGAACAGCAGTAAATACTAAATATTGAACGTTGTTGTGCAGCACGCAGGACAGACAGCGCACAATGTGCTTTGAAGTAGCAGCTAAGAAAGGTGTAGTTTATGTCTACGAACAGTGAACACCCGTGTGCACACCTGTGTGGATGAGCGCGCTTGTATACAAAAGGTTTCCCCATGTAATGGTCTGTTAGAGGGTGTGGAGGGCCATAGCCCCGTCCCCCAGGGCATGAAGCAGGCATGGAGGGGAGCCAGGCTCCAGACATCCAGAGGCCCCAGAGTGCAAGAGCCCAAGGAGTACGACCGGAGGGGCATCCGTGCCACCCTCCTGGGAAGGGCTGAGGAGATCCCCAGACGAGGGGTCACCCAGTAGCCACGGAGCAGAAGCCAGAGGAGGCTGCACCGGCGTGCCCGCCGGCTCTGCAGGCAGCCAGCTGTGCCAGAGTGATCCGAGTTGCAGGCCCCGAGGCCAGAGGCCCGAGGGCCCCCTTTGCCCCGGAAGAGGCCTGACCGAGCGACAGGCACCAGGCCCCGCCAAGTAGCCACCGGGAGTGAGCTGGTGCATACCTGAGCGCCCAGCCCCGGACACCAAGAACCACCAATGCACCAACCCCTGAGGGCATCAGTTACCGGCAGGGAGTGTGGTGAGGGGAGATAGGCCTCCACACTTGGAGGGCCTGGGAGTACCCAGGGAGGTGGAGTCTAAGACCCGACCTGACATATAGACACAGACAAACAGGCACACACAGACATAAACATGCTTTCCCACCCTCATGCACACATATACAAACACTCAGCACTCACCCAACGTAGGGATAGACATACATGGACATGTACACACAATCACACTCCCCAAACATACTCTATACCCCGGGTCCAGGTACCCTCACCCCCAGAGGGGGAAACGGCACCCAGACCCAAGAGATGTGACCCTTTCCCCCGGGGTGGAGGCAAGCAGACCGCCCCAGGCTCCGCAGCAGCAGGGAGGCCAATCGGACAGCCAACACCTCCTCCCAGTCCCCCGCCCCGATGGCTAGTAGAGAATGGGGGTGTGTGAAGACCCCATACCTCCCTCCTCCTGCTCATGTGTAGTGTTGCTGCGTGTTGTTCTAAAGTGCATTTAAAACAAGGGAGGGCATGGTGCTGCTGCCAGAGAGCAGCAGGTGTTAGCATGGCCCCTCCCGAGAACCCTCAATGTCTACATGGATTTAAAATTGACAGGTGGGCACCGGCGCCAGAGGTAGGGTTGAAAACACAGACCGTCCACTGGACGCCGTTAACGTGGTCACCCTCAAGGCCCTATATGTATGTGTGTGTTATGAGAGTGTGAATAATGTGGATGTCTAAGTTGTGGAATAAAATTGAGGCACAGGTGGCCAGAAGGGGACAGAGGGGGGGGGGGATGCCTCCCCTGCACCCTGGTGACACACCCGCACCCCAAGGCCCTACCTGTGTGGGTGGGTGTGGTGGAGCGGGAAGAGGGAGGCAGCCGGGGATGGGGAGGAAAAGAAGGGAGGGGCAAGATGCCCCTCCTTAGGGCCAGCTCCCCTGCTGACCCCAGTAGGCACCCCCGTCCTCTGGTACCTACCAAGGCAAGGGAGCCCAGGCCCATCCAGACCGGGGCCTACGGCAGCAGCACCGCCAAGCCCCACAGGACCTGGGGAAGCCCACCCTACCCCACCGCAGAGGAAACTATACCCACCCCAACATTCAATCATCTCCAGACTACACAAGACAACAGACACCCAGGTTAGGTTTATTCTCCACCTCTCCTGTGTCTCTCCCCCACCTGCATAGTGGACTTCTGCAAGGATGGAACAACCTCCCTGCCAGTTGAAGAGCCCCCCAGTTAGGCCGATGCACCAGAGGCCCCCTGCGCCAGGGCTGAGCCCCCGTGCACCCACCCGCCCACAACCTCGGCGACACACCGACGAGGACCGAAGCCCCCAAGGCCTAACCAGAGCCCCATCACGGAGACGAAGCACCCCCGAACCCCAAGCCCCCACGCCTGCCCCGGATCCACTCAGGGGCAGCCAGGCTACCAGGCCAGTAACCTACGTCCGCCAGTACAGACCATCCCCCAGCCCCACTGCACGCAGCCACGAGGAGAACACCCTCTAAGAGTGACCAGAGCCACTAACCAGGTTATGACCACAACCCCGCAGGTTGAGCCCTCCAGGGATAACGTCTCTAGGGGTTCTCTTGGCGCCCTAAGCCCGTTCCAACCTCCACATCAACCACAATAGCGAAGGCAGGACCAAACCATGACCCCCCACCCCCACTAGGTGATGAAGCCGATCAAAGGAGCCCAAAGGGATTGATCAAATGTGGTGGCAGAGGCTGTATCAAGATTAATGTGATCTATTAGATGGTTTTCATATTGATTAGAATTAAGATTATTTTTATTTTTCCAGTTAAGGAGGACCGTTTTCTTGGCAATGCACAGGGCTGTAAAAACAATGTGGGCTGTGTTTATTTCTGCAGTGACCTCATCCAAGTTGCTCAGCAAGCACACTAAAGGGGAGGCTGGAATGTTACATTTCAGACACTTTGATAAGTCTTCACATATCTCGCGCCAAAACTTCTGCACTGGTGGACAGAACCAAAGGGCGTGGATGTAATTGTCTG
This sequence comes from Oreochromis niloticus, assembly GCF_001858045.2. Lineage (NCBI taxonomy): Eukaryota > Metazoa > Chordata > Actinopteri > Cichliformes > Cichlidae > Oreochromis > Oreochromis niloticus. The sequence goes on along the minus strand of NW_020327352.1, from coordinate 31,780 downwards.
GTGTATTGCCTTGACAGTGTGAGCAGTTGTTGGAAGATGTAAAGCCCATCTTGAACATCCGATGACCAGTATAGTGCACTCTATGTAGTATTTTGTATTGTATTAATCGCAGACTGGGATTTTTAGTCAATTTAAATGTTTTTAAGCATATCTGAGACCAGAAGTTTTGGTCTAAGCTTACTGATAAATCTGCTTCCCACTTTGCAATAGGAAGGGATATTGATTCATCTATTTTAGAAAGTGTTCTGTATCTTTTAGATAATAATTTGGGGGATTTAAGAGTAAGAAAGTGTACCGCACTTGGTGGTGTTTGTAATTCAGCTTGACTGAGGTTAAATCTCTTTTTTACTATGGATTTAATTTGTTGATATTCTAAAAATCTTTTCTTGTTGATCCCATATTGTGTAACTAGTCTGTCAAATGGAATAAATTCTGTTCCCTCTAATATATGTTCTAAGTATTTAATTCCTTTACAACTCCATTCTGGAAAATTAATCATATTATTGTTTTGTAATATGTCAGGGTTGTTCCAGATAGGTGTACGTTTGCATGGGATTAATGAGGACGCTGTCATTTTTAGAAACTCCCACCATGCTGTCAGAGAAGAGCTGATGTTGATGCTTTTAAAGCATTCATGTCTTTTGATGTTTGAGCTGATAAATAGTAGGTCTGAAATTTCTAGATTATTACATAGTGCCTGTTCTACATCTAGCCAGGGCTCATCTAAGAAGCTGTGTTTAAACCATCTAGAGATGAACTGAAGCCTGTTGGCTAAAAAATAGTGATTAATAGTGAAGTTAGGCAGATCTAATCCTCCTTTATCCTTGGTCCTTTGTAATGCTTTTAAGCTGATACGTGGGGGTTTGTCTTTCCAAAGGAATTTAGAAATACATGAGTCTAGAGATCTGAACCAATCTTGTGATGGCTTATTTGGGATCATTGAAAACAAGTAGTTTATTTTTGGCAAGACCATCATTTTTATAGCGGCAACCCTTCCCATGAGTGATATGGGTAAAGATTTCCATCTAGCCAGATCGCTTTCTAATGTCTTTAAAAGCGGGATGTGGTTTAATTTAGTTAATTCTGAAAGCTTAGGAGAGACATTAATACCTAAATATTTTATATTTCCAGATTGCAGTGGTGTAGGAGAAGAATTATTGAAGGAGCAATTAATCGGAAGAACTGTAGATTTTGACCAGCTGATTGAATAATCTGAGACTCTTGAGAAAGAATTTATCAATTCAATCACCCCAGAGATATTGGTTTGTGAGTTTTGGAGAAAAAGTAACACATCATCCGCATAAAGGCTGATTTTATGTTCTACATTCTTGCATTTTATGCCCTTAATTACTGAATTCTGTCTAATTGCTGCTGCTAGTGGCTCAATAAAAAGTGCAAACAGTGAAGGGGAGAGTGGGCATCCCTGCCTGGTGCCCCTCAGGAGACAGAAGCTGGAGGATGTTTGGTCATTTGTTCTGACACAAGCTGTTGGGGAATTATATAATATTTTTAACCAGTTTATGAAAGAAGATCCAAAACCAAATTTATGTAAAGTTGCAAATAGAAATTTCCAGTTAACTCTGTCAAACGCTTTTTCTGCATCAAGAGACAATATTATGGTTTCAATGTTTTTACTGCATGAGTAGTCTGTTAAATTAAGTAATCTACGTGTATTTGTTGATGAGTGCCTACCTTTTATGAAACCAGTTTGGTCAGGATGAATTAAGAGGGGGGTCATTTTCTCTAATCTCTTTGAGAGAGCTTTGCAGATTATTTTGAGGTCTACATTAATAAGGGATATTGGACGATAGCTTGAGGGATATACAGGGTCTTTGCCTGGTTTTAGTAAGAGACTTCATATTTAGTAAGAGTTCATATTTGGTGGTAGTCTGCCCTTTTCTTTGATTTCCAACAACGTTCTGTGAAAAACTGGTGCTAGAATCGTCCAGAATTCTTTGTAGAATTCTGCAGGGAAGCCGTCTGGACCTGGAGCCTTATTATTGGGCATACTTATCAGGGCTTCCTGGAGTTCACCTGGCGTCGGTGGCGAATCCAGTGCCATTGCTTGGGTGTCTAATAATTTTGGAAGAGTTATGTTGTCCAGAAACTGATCAATTTCGTTTTTAGATGGGTTTATTTGTGGTGTATATAAAGTTTCATAGAAATCCCTAAAAATTTTGTTTATTTTTTTAAGATCATATATTGTATTCCCAGATAAATCTTTAACAGCACATATAGTTGTTTTTTCTTTATTGATTTTTAACTGGTTAGCAAGAAATTGTCCGGATTTGTTACCGTGTTCATAATTTTGCAGGCAAAGTCTTTGTACTAAGAATTTAGTCTTTTTATTAATAATTTCATTTAATTCTAGTTTTGTTTTGCGTATTTTGTTTAATATTTCTTGATCTTGGTGTGATACATAGGCTTTTTCTAAGGATTTGATGTTTTTTTCTAGTTCTTGAATATTTTTGTTTTCTTCTTTCTTCTTATGTGATGAGAAAGAGATTATTTTACCTCTCATCACGGCTTTCCCTGCTTCCCAGAGGACAGATGCTGATGTTCCAGGAATGTCATTAAAGTCTAAATATGAAGTCCATTCTTTTTTAAAGTATTTGATAAACTCTTCATCTTTGAGCAGCGATGTATTAAATCTCCAGTTTTTACTTGGTGTGGTATTATTCTTGTGCATTAGTGTTAAAGATACAGGAGCATGATCGCTGACAGCTATAGGATGAATCTCAGTGTCTGAAATGTCACTCAGCAGTGAGCTGCTGACCAAAAAATAATCCAGACGAGAGTAGGAGTGATGAACATGTGAGAAGAAAGAATATTCCTTACTGTTGGGGTGGAGGGAGCGCCATGCATCGCAAAGGCCAAAGTCGCTCATATACTGTTTGATTATATCTGTGGACTGCCAGTTATGCTGAGTTCCTGCTGTATTGAGCCTATCCATTTCTTCATTTAGTCCCAGGTTGAGGTCGCCTCCAAGAACAAGGAAGCTTTTGCTGTGTTTGGGCGGAATGCTGTTGCCTGAAACCCATGGTTATTCATATCCCATGTTATTGCAGAGACCCACAAGAGGGGAATAAACCACATCTGAGCTCTACCCATCTCGAGTCCAGAGAGTTTTACTCTTATAGCACCGGAGATAGAGACTGAGCGGAGTTACACTGGTTCAGTCAATATTGTTTGGAGAGAGATAAAAACCTGCAGCTTCAGAATCAGCGCAAAACGGGCGTAAACACAAAGCGCGGACCCGCTGACGCATCAGAATCAGCGAGCTGTCGGCTTTCAGCCCTGACCGTGTCCGTGCCATCGGGTGAGAAAGTCACATCTCGCTGATTCTGATCCGTCGCCGGGTCCGCGCTTCGTGTTTACGTCTTTGTGCAGAATCCGTGTTCCTGCTCTCATTTACTGTTTTAGCTGTTTGGTGGTTGTTGAAATTTTTTGAGATTTAACCTGAGATTCTGGCGTTTCGGGCAAAATAAATTTATATAAAAAAATCGATTCAGGATTTAATGAATCGATATCACGTTATCCAAGCTAGAATAGATTTTAATCGATAAATCAATAATCAAAAAACACCCCTAGGGTAAATGTATGTATTTGTTTGTAGTAGTTCTTTACTCTTCCCTCCTGTCTTTTTTCATTTTGTCTTTGTCAAAAGAATCGCACAACCAGAAAGACCAGAACACTGAGAGAAAGTGAAGAAGAAGAAGCAAGCACAAGTCTATTCAACAGAGTGCGACACCGTGTGTGCAAAAGAGGGTAGTACAGCTATAATAGCACTGCAGGTCACTCCCCAGCCCTGGTGGAACTGATACTAGATATTAGAAGGAATATATTAAAAAAAAACAAGGACAATTCATTAATAAATTAATTCAAAAATAAGAAATACAATTTGAGGATTGGAACCACAGTTGGAGGAAGCAATTTTCTGCAAGGACGAAGAGAAATGGTAACTGGATTAATTCTTTGTTAAGGGATTTTAGGATTTTAGGATTTTTATTATGTTATGCTCAAAAGTACATTTCATTATCTAGATGTGTTTGCTCTTTCAGTATTCAGCTTAAATGGGGAAGTTACGCTCTGTGCAGACTCAACAGGAAGCCTGCACGCAGCACAGTTCTATTTTATCTCTTCCTGTACGTCTCTGAGAATGCTATGAATAAAGGCTGACAACTGTTGCAGGGTGCGAGTCTCCATGAGTCTCGCCCGTGTACACGCCAACCTGTCTGTCTGAGTGTCTTTATTCTGACCTGAGTTGCAATACAGGAAAACTCCTGACATTTCTTGGTCCTTCGAACCAGATGGGACACTACACTTTTGTGTGACCCCACAGGAAAACCTCATCGAGTCCTGACGTCGTGAGAAGCCCACGCTGAAGTCTGTCGACAGCTCTTCTCTGGGTAGAGCAGGGGTCGGCAACCCGCGGCTCCGGAGCCGCATGCGGCTCTTTAGTCCTTATTTTGCGGCTCCGGGTGGTTTGGGAAAATAGAAGAAGTATTTCGCTGAAGTGCATTTTATTTGTGTTTAGTTCTTTTTTTTTAACTTGTAGTTCTAAATTGGAAGATTATTGTGATTTTGAAATATAAAAATAAAATGATATCTTATTATTTTTTTCATCGCTCAAAATAAGCGTTACACTCGCGGAAGCCGGTGTACCCGCCGAAACGCCGTGCATGTATCGAGACTTTCAACCCCAGATAGGCCGATTATGGATCTTCGGATCCACATTATGTCAGCAGCTGTTCTCCACCGTGAACTGTGTTAAAAACAAACACTGTTCACGCCTCACAGATGACAGCTTACAGTCCTGCGTAAAGATGAAAGCCCCGATTTGCAGACGCTGTGCGCAGAGGTTCGGGACCAGAAGTCTCATTGTAAACACATCACGGCAGACCCGACGATGTTTCCATGAACATGCTTTTCAGCATCTCTTTATTGACCACTTTTCACACACGGTTGCTGTACGCATACAGCCGGCTGTAGCTTTTCAGCTCACAGCCCGACAACACAACAGCAGAGAGAGCACAGACTTTAAGGCGGAGAGGCGCGATTGTGGGTGCCGCTCAGGTGCGTCCGACTCCAATGCAGCGGCACTGCAGACCACGCCCCACCGCACACATTAACAAGGTAAAACAGATATTTAGGCAGAATTTTGCAAATATCCTTTTTTTTTTAACGGCATAGTGCTTTTTTTCCAATTACTTTTTAAAAGTCAGGTCAAGGCTCCAACAGCCCAAAGGCGATATAAGAGTGGTGGCTCACAACAGCTTTTGTTTGCTACATGGATCATTTTAGTTCAGCTGGGTGTCTTTGCTTTTGTTATATTTCTTTAAGAGTTTAAAATGTGTTAATTACATAAATAAAATGTAATTTTCTCTGTAGCACTTCATGGATTACATAAGCAACACACCTTAGTTTCTCTGTAGATTCTTTTAAAAAGCAGTTAAAAACCTTTCCGTTCAAACAAGCCTTTTGTTGATCTACGTATTTTATATTCTTTACATTATTTACATTTGATCTTTTACATTGTGTATAATGTCTATTGATTGTATTGTTTATTTTAATATTTGTGTACAGCGCTTTGTGGCTGCCTGTCTGTGAAAAGTGCTTAATAAATAAACTTTACTTACTTACTTTAGTTGTCCGCACAAAGCACAAAAAACAATATATACAGTGTTATCTTCATTTTAGATTTCAAAAAGTATTTGCGGCTCCCAGTGTTTTCTTTTGCGTGGAAACCGGGTCCAAGTGGCTCTTTGGGTGTTAAAGGTTGCAGACCCCTGGGGTAGAGGATAAAAGTCCAGAGACGTGACATTCGGGTTCTGGCCAGCGTTTTTAGAAGTGGTCCACGGCGGTGGGGGTCGATGAGGCAGACCTGAGAGACTGGCAGTGAATCAGCAACCAGGTGAATATTAACACTCTGAGACACCTCGCGTAAAACGTATAGGCTCGCCCAGAGGGGTTGGTAGCATTCCTAAAAGTAAAGGCTCGCCTGGAAAAGGGCTGGAAGCATTTTTAGAAGGGTTTCTAAATGCATTTAAGAATGCATTTAGAAGCAGAAGAAGCGTTCAGTAATCTAAAACTTGCACTCCAAACTCATACAGTCTTAGCATTGCCAGATTTGTGTGACCCCACGGGAAAACCTCATCGAGTCCTGACGTCGTGAGAAGCCCGCGCTGAAGTCTGTTGACAGCTCCTGTCCAGGTACAGGATAAAGACCAGAAGCGTGAATTCGGGTTCTGGCCAGCGTTCTTATAAGTGGTCCACGACGGTGGGGGTCGATGAGGGGGACCTGACAACCCGGCAATTAATCAGCAAACAGGTGAATAAAGACACTCAGACAGACAGGTTAGCGTGTATGAAGTTAGTGAGGGTTGATACACACTCTTTTTAGAGCAACATCCAGAACTAGAGGAACTACCTGCTAAGCTGTGGTCTACAGGACCAACAGACGTAGGACTAATTAAAGGAGCAGATCCTGTCGTAGTAAAAACCACCACAACTTACAGGTCAGTAAAGCCACAGTATCCCCTCACAACGGAAGCCAAAGCAGGAATAAAACCAGTAATTGCAGACATGGAAAAAGCAGGCATCTTGATAAAAACAACTGATGTAACCTGTAACACGCCCATTTTCCCAGTGAAAAAAGCAAATACGGGAAAGTACCGTCTAGTACATGACCTCAGGGCAATAATTGAAGTAACAGAACAAATCCCACCTGCGGTAGCAAATCCACATACGATTCTGAATCAAGTGACCCCCAAGGAACAGTGGTTTTCAGTCATAGATCTGTCTAATGCATTCTTTTCTGTACCACTGCACCCGCAGCATCTGTTCGGGTTCACTTTTGAGGGTCAAAAGTACACATATACGAGGTTACCTCAGGGCTTCCAGAACAGCCCCACTCTGTACGCAGAGGCTCTAAAGAGGTCCATGTCACTGTGCACACTCCCCGCCCCGGGACAGTTTCTCCTGTATGTAGATGATATACTCATCACGGGGAACACACTAGCAGACTGTAAAGCAAACACAATGACAGTGTTACACCATTTAGCTGAGCAGGGCCATAAAGTCTCACAGCACAAACTACAGTTGTGGAGCCCAAAGGTCACATACCTCGGACACACACTCACAGGGGAAGGGAAAACACTGTTAGACAGCAGAAGACTAGCAGTACAAAACGCTCCAAAACCACTCACGAAACAACAGATGATGAGCTTTTTAGGACTTTGCAATTATTGTAGAAGCTGGATACCTGAATATGCTTCATTAGCTCAGCCTTTGCAGAATCTAATTTATGGTAAAAACCTGACACTGAAAGATAAAATGGAATGGACACCAGAAGGGGTGCGGGTGTGTCACCAGGGTGCAGGGGAGGCATCCCCCCCCCTCGTCCCCTTCTGGCCACCTGTGCCAGCACTATGCACAACTGGACTACGAAATGGCACATGTGACGAATGGTTCTGGGTTGACCTGAAAGTGAAGCACAGAAGTAAGGCTAAATCATTCCCAGTCTTTCTTGAAAACAATGGGAATTTGAGCCACAGCCTATGCTACCGCCAAGAGAACGGATCCACGCCAATGGGAAACACCACCAACTGCAAAGCAGTACAGACACACGCTCCTGGAGGGCCCGTGAAGAGCAGCCACATCTCAAATGGCACCTTTTGGGTGCAAGGGATGGCCTGGCTCTGTGGCCAACAGGCCTATTTCATCCTTCCTGGGAATTGGACAGGTCAGTGCGCTCCCATTTTCATATCTGACCACACTTTCAAGATAACCATGGACGCCACGTCAACTTCAACGTCGACAACAAGGAAAAGACGAAGCACCCCGTACCTCAAGCAGCATGATTCCATATGGGGTTCCGATGTCCCAGAGGAATTTAAACTTTGGACTGAAAGACAAAAAGTTACTCACGCGCTCTTCCCATGGGTGGGGGTAGGAAAACACGCTTTAAGGATAGAGACTCTGAACTACCGTTTTGGACTTTTTCTGAATGCTTCATGTAAAATCGACGACAAACAGGATCAAGAAATTGACACTCTGCGCATTGCAGTAATGCAACACAGGGTAGCATTGGACATGATTCTCGCCGAGAAAGGAGGACTATGTGTCCTCTTTAACAACACATGTTGCACATACATTCCAGATAATGTGCACTCATTGAACATGACTGATGCTCTGAAAACACTCAGACAACTTCGGGATGCAAAACACCGAGACTATGCCACAAACACAGAAGACTGGCTTGCGTGGCTTTTAAGCGGCTCTTGGAAGTCCCTGCTGATTAAAGGACTTGTTTTTGTTGGTGTTATAATACTGTTATTGTGTCTTCTCACTTCATGTGTCATACCTTGTTTGAAGAACATGGTATCAAAAATGGTAACTGCTTCAATTCATGCTTACATCACCCTATCACAGAATGAAGAAGATGATAATGAGACAGACACTTGGATATAACATACTCACAAAACCCACTATTTTATGATGTCTTGGCTAATAATGTTTACAAGTGGCCATAGACTGATACAATGTTAGTGGTTGCTATGTACATATATAGAAGGAAAGATCAAACAACAGGAGGGAATGTTAAGGTATTTTTTAGGATTTTAGGATTTTTATTATGTTATGCTCAAAAGTACATTTCATTATCTAAATGTGTTTGCTCTTTCAGTATTCAGCTTAAATGGAGAAGTTACACTCTGTGCAGACTCAACAGGAAGCCTGCACGCAGCACAGTTCTATTTTATCTCTTCCTGTACGTCTCTGAGAATGCTATGAATAAAGGCTGCTTTTACTGCAGGGCGCGAGTCTCCATGAGTCTCACCCGTGTACACGCTAACCTGTCTGTCTGAGTGTCTTTATTCTGACCTGAGTTGCAATACAGGAAAACTCCTGACATTCTTACATAGTGCTTTTCTACTCTCCGGAAGTACTCAAAGTGCTTTATACAACATACCACTTTCACACACTTTCTTCTAAGCTTTTCAGTATTTCCTAGCTGACATTCACACACTCATCGGAGAGCAACTTGGTGCACTTCCCCAAAGATACTTGGCGTGCAGACTGGAAGAGCCAGGGATCGAACCACTAACCTTCTGAGCAGTAGATGACCTGCTCTACTTCCTGAGCTACAGCCACCCCACAAACCCTTCACAGCCACCAAACAAGCTCCAACTGAACTCACAGCTCTCGCCCCTCCTGATTTTGCTGAATTATTTTAGTTGAATGTTTCTTAAAAAGGTGGCGTTGTGTCCTTTTTTCAGAAAGGGAGGGAGGACGACAACTACTGATGAACTACACTTAAAGCCTGGATCATTAGTAATAGAGACTGTGAAAATATACGAACATGAAAAAACAAAATGCGGATTTTTAATTACACTAAATGCAAAACAAAAAAACAACATCATTGATGTGTAATCTTTTCTTATTTAGAAAGAGTCAATATACAAGATAAGACTGAACTGACAAGCAGTTTGAGGGGTTTTTTATTCTTCAGTTTTTCATTTAAATGGTAAATGGTAAATGGCCTGTATTTGTATAGCGCTTTATTTAGTCCCTAAGGACCCCAAAGCGCTTTACACGTTCAGTCATCCACCCATTCACACACACATTCACACACTGGTGATAGCAAGCTACATTGTAGCCACAGCCAGCCTGGGGCGCACTGACAGAGGCGAGGCTGCTGGATGCTGGCGCCACCGTGCCCTCTGACCAGAATAGGAAGAGGAAGGTCTTAGACATGCTCCTGGTGGAGAGGGGAGCTTTGTGATTGTAGCAGAATGGTTTAAGCTCTCAATAAGCAACAATAAGCATGCCTGTTTTGAATATGCCAATCTATTATCAGCAGGGACTCTGTGTATATAAGGAGGCTCTGTCACATGCCTCTCTATGTTCATTGACGGTTGAATTGCGTCTGTTGTCACTCACTGTCTGGTGGGCTTTATGTGAACAGGTACTTTGATGTGGTATGTATGTGGTGCCTGTTGCACAGAAGTTGTGGTTGTTCTGCTTAATCCAGCTTGGTTGTCTACTTAGAGGCCTTTTGCTGTGGCATCTCCTGTTGCTGTTGGGATGGGAAACTTACCACTCCCTCCCAGGCATGCACAATACAATAGAAGAGGTATGTATTGTGTTGTTCACTATAATGTTAGCTTTGGGCCTAGAAATCACTGGCATGTGATGCTGGGTCGGGAAAAGCTCCTCTCCTGTCCCAGTAGCCTAGCAGGCCAAGTATGTATAAGCTGCCCTTGTCCTGTTTGCCATTTAGCAGATATCGGAGCTGCTGCTGATCTGCAGGATAACCTGCTGTTTTGCTTCTGTTTTGTTTTATTTCTTTTCGTGTTATTTTTTGTTTGTTTCTGGTTGTGGTGTTTTAATTGATTGATTGGTGTTTATTTGATTAAGCATTGTTTAATGTTTGTATTTTATTTTGTTCTGAATGGTTGTTTGATTAGTTGGTAAAGAATATTGTTTGTGTAGAATTTAAGGTATAATTCAATCTTTTTTTGTGCGTGCATAACACTTCTGAGTTCATCCCCTTTGCTTTTGTTTATGTCCAGGGTGAGAGCTGACGGTGGTGGAGGGTCTTTCGGGTGACTGTTCCTCTGTACTGTATGTGTGGTTGTTGCAGGGTTCTCTTTACAATTGAATGCATGCCCATAAGTGTCTCAGGTGATCTACTTATCTCATTTGTTGAACTCGTCTCCCCCTCATATTGACCATCCAAAGCAGCAGTGTTTCTTGCGAGTGTGCCGCAAACTTCTGTTCCCCCCCTGCTGTTTCTTTTGTTGGACTCTTTTGTTCTGTTTCAGGTGTAGCTATAAAAGTCGAGCTGCAGGAGCTGAGGCATTTAGTTTTACAGTTGAGGGCAGAAAATGAGAAGTTGAGGCAGGAGCGGGCTTTGGCCTTACATGGTCTAAGTTCTGTACTTCCTGCTTCTGCTGTTCTGCTCAACTCTTCCTCCAATGCTCGTGTCCCTCCAATGAAGAGATTGGTGTTTTTCCCTTAGCATATGAAATGTCGCTTGTTCAGAGGAAGAAAAGGTAGAGGGTTAGTGGAGTGGCTAGAGTAGGTACAGACTTATATGAGGGCCTGCCATTTAGCAGAGTTAGATCAGGCCTTTTTTTTATTTGACCACCTTGAAGGAGAGACACGTGAGGAAATTAAACACTGTCTTAACCCAGAAAGGGAGGACCCAGCCAGAATCACTCCCGTGCTTCAAGAGCAGAAGGGGTAGGCTGCAGAAAGAGGGTCTCAAGGTCAATCTGGCCAAGTGCGCCTTCTTCCAGCAGGAGGTGCATTACTTAGGACATGTGATTTCTGATAAGGGGGGTTCCCCAGATCCCAGCAAGGTGGAAGTGGCAGCCAATTGGCCAGCCCCAACCACTGTCTCAGTACTGCGGTCATTCCTGGGTTTTGCCAGTTACTACCTTCGGTTTGGAGAGGGGTTTGCCAGGTTGGCTGCTCCACTTCATAAGCTAGTTGCTGAAGTATGCAGCACAAAGATGAGAAAAAAGTTGGACCAGGGAGTCATGGAACATTGGACTTAAGTGTGTCAAAACTGTTTTGAGGCCTTGAAGAAGAAAACTCACTACTGCACCTCTGTTGGCTTACGCTGACTTCTCTCTTCCATTCATATTGGAAGCTGACGCAAGTCATGGTGGACTTGTGTTTTCGCAGGAGCAAGGAGGCAAGGTGAGGCCAATAGCTTATGCAAGCAGAGGGTTGAGGTCTACGGAGCAGAATATGGTAAACTATAGCTGTTGAGGCTTGGGTGTGAAATTTATGGTTTTCAGGGTTTTTATTGGTTTTTAGCATTATTTTTTAAAATTGTTTTTATTGTTAACTCGATTTTCCTTCGTTTTCCCGTGTGTTATGAATAAATCTTTTTTTGGTACCAGTACTGGTTTTATTTTGTTGTATTTATCTGCAACACCTTAAAGGCTGGTCTGTGAAAATATTGTCGGACATAAACCGGTCTGTGGTCCAAAAAAGGTTTAAGCCACCTGTCATCTGCCAAGCTTGGTGCTACAGAGCAGCGCTGGGCAGCCCAACTGGCATCTTTTGATTTTGACATAAAATACCGTTCAAGTAGAAGTAATATAAATGCTGCAGCACTGTCTAGACAGCTTTCTCCTGGGCTACAGGATTTGGACGCTATGCTCCCAGGCACTTCACTTCCTAAACCCTTACAGCAAGTTTTGCTGGACAAGAGACCTGAAGCATCTTTAGCTCTGCTGAGGCAATGGGACCAGCTGGTTGAACGGGATGAAGTCCTGTATTGCCGGGTCTTCTCCCCAAGGGCCACGGGGGAAACACTGAAGGTATTGTTACCTGATGTCTTGAAAGAAGAAGTGCTAACTGAGGTCCACCGGAGACATGCTCGTCAAGGTGTTCAGAGAACATGAGAGTTGCTCAGGCTCTGGTGTTATTGGCCAGGCATGTCTGGCGATGTGGCCTTGTGGTGCCATAAGTATGAGAGGTGCTAAGTACATTCAGTCTGTTCCATCTAGTTTCATGAGGCACTTATTGGCTCATCAGCCAAATGAAATTCTTGCCATGGACTACACGGTGTTGCAGCCTTGTGACAGATGTTTGCAGTAAGTACATTAGCGGTAACCACCCGTGATCAGCATGCTTCCCCTGTGGCACAGGTTTTAGTAACTGAGTGGTTCTCCAAGTTTGGTTTCATTATGTAACAGTTGTGTCATCAGACATTTCCAGTTGACCTCATGTTGCACTCTTCTGATGAGCTAGGCTGATGACCCGTAAGGTCCAGTATCTATTATTAGAGGCATCATAGAGTATTTTTGATAAGGATTTTGAAAGGGACTCAGGCGCAGGCCATGGTTTCCTTTAAGCAAAAGACGGTGCTTTTATTTACAGTGAACACAATCACCAAGTGGCTATATACAATGTGCAGGGGAAAGGGGGTCCAGGTCGCCAGGGTCAGTACAGAGAGTGCTCCACACTCTCTGTACAAAAGCTCCAAGTCCTCCTCCTCTGCCACTCCTCTCGGAATCAGGTTCCAGAAACGATCTACACACAAAAGGTCAGGTTAGCGGGATAATCACAAAAAGCTTTAAAGATTCAGGTTAGCAGATGCACAAGTTGACTGACGCTGATAGCTCAACGATCCAGCGAAGACTGGTGTAGATCCACCATCTTAAATAGTACTGCAATCAGCTGGAATCAGCGGCTGGTGCGGTGATGAGAGCAGGTGTGTGGGCCAGCAGCGAGAGCCCGCAATGAGCGTCACCGCGGCGAAAGAGAGAGAGCGAGAGGGGGAGAGCAAAAAAACCCAAAACAAACATGTTGCCTAATAGAGGGTCGGCCAGCGAGGCACAGCGACCATGACAATTTTCATTTTCTTTGGATACCTGAAACAGGTTTAAGAGAGGAAGACCGTTCTGATCAAGTATCACACCTGTGAAGGATACCACGGAGGGACATAAGGCTTTCAGGTGGATTATGGATTTATACCTTAAAAGGTGTAAAAGGAGGGAATTGTTAGAATTTATTTTTACCTTTAAGGCTTATATACCCCCATTACTTCATGTTTCACAATTACCTCGAAATTTGTGTCACACATTTATGTTTCATCTTTCATTACACATGTATTGAAAGTGGATTGATACACACTGACACTAGAAGACAGACAGAAGTTGTCTCTGAGAAATGTGTGAGGGGGATGGTCTCCCTGGACTGGTGATGGCACCAGAAGGTACAAAACTTTAAGGCTGACTCTGTTAGAGGAAAACAGGGCTATAAATTCTGGTGTTAGGGAATGCTCTCTTTCTCCCCTTCTCCAACTCTACAGGCTGGACACCAAACTAGGATGGTTGCCATGTTGAAGTGGGAAGAGTCATCTCCTATTACAGGGACATGTCCAGAAAGTGCAGAAGATGATACGTGATCCGGATATCAGAACTTAGTCCACTCTTAACTGTTTCAACTAATCATGTTAACATTCTGTTTCTCTGACATGCAATAAAAGTGTTTACTGACTGAGTGTGGTGCTCTTTTGTTCTCCTGAGCAAGAATAGGGACACGAGGTAGGATAACAAGGTAAGACAGAGTTCATGCTAATTTTTTTTTTTTAAATGTGAAGTGTAATGTTGGTCTTCTTTTGCTGCTGGTTCAGTGAATTTTGGTTGGAGCATGATGAAACTTGCAGTTTTGGAATCTGTAAGATCTGTGCAGAGTCATTGTTTGTCCTTGTCTCTAGTACCGGGGACATTGGGGTTCAACAGGTTAAGTGGAAAGTTGATGTAGAAAACTGCAGCTTTAATGAAGAATAGACTAATATGTATGTAGTCATGGTGCCAACCTTGGATGTACCTGGGTGCCTCATTTGTAACAAAAGTATTGATGAAGAATTTCATCTGAGGTGTCCAAGCAAAGACTTTTGTGAAAAACGACTAGATAGATTAGAGCGGGAAAACACAGCAGCTTTGGCTGCACTGGCTACAAAGGCCTGACTAGCTACAGGATTTTCAAGGGTGTGAAGTTGACTCTCAAATTCAGTAATCCTGGCCTCCAGAGCTGCAGAAAGGCTACATTTATTTCAAGTATCATTACTGCTAAAGCAGGCCGAGGAGTAACTAAACATCTGACACAATTAGCTGGAAGGTGCAGGAGGGACAGGTGGAGAGGCCATGCTGCTAGCAAGTAGGCTATGAGCTAAGCTAAGATAGCGAATCTTTAAAGACTCAGTGAGTGAATACTGTGGCTATAACTAGCAGGTAAATCAACAGAGGGTGTGTGCTTTGGATAAAGCACATCAAGATCACACTACGAAAAAGGATGTTATATATAAGTTCAACAAAAAAAAAAAAAATAACAGGAACAGGAAGTGATACTTGCAGAGAGTATCGGTCAGTTAGTCCATTTATTGTGTGGATGCTTTAGGCATCCACACTATTGAGTTCCTATTTCTCTTTATTCTTTATTATTCTACTTTATTCTACTTTATTGTGTGGATGCTTTAAGCATCCACACTATTGAGTTCCTGTTTCTCTTTATTCTTTATTGTGTGGATGCTTTAAGCATCCACACTATTGAGTTCCTGTTTCTCTTTATTCTTTATTATTATTGTGTGGATGCCCTAAAAGGGCTTCCACACTATTGAGTTCCTGTTTCTCTTTATTATGTGTGCCTATGACAAGAGGCACACATATTACTATTCCTCGGATTTATTATTATGTGTGCCTATGCCAAGAGGCACACATATTACTATTCGTCGGATTTATTATTATTATTATTATTATTATTATTATTCTCCAGTTTCCGCCTGAAATTCTGGAATGGTGTGCTATGACTTTTGGTCTTTATGAATTTTATAGTTTTTTAAATATTAATATTTTAGTGAAAATTTTCCCGCGCTCCTCTGCCGAACAGTTTTGACATTAGGGTTACATATGTTAGATCATTTTGTGCGGCTGGAGCTGGACTATTATGTCATGACTTTTGGTGTTCATAACTTTTATAGTTTTTTAAATATTAATATTTTAGTGCAAATTTAGGCCAATTCATCTTTTGGCGCCAAATAAACAGACTTCATTTGTGGTGTGTTGGCTCTCTCTAGTGGTATGCCGGGAGTGGTACAGCCTGTCTACCCTTATTTGGATTACCGTAATGATGACAATTTCAACGGTGCGCACAGCGTCGCTGCTTTCAGGAGCCATTGGAATTTTTAAGGTTGCGCAAATTATTCAAAAGTTACGGTAATGCTTGGTGGAAAACTCAATATCCCACAATTCATAGCACGCCTCTACAGAGTGAACAATGGCGGCCACCACTTCGTTTTATATGTCTTTTATTCGTGTTTCTAGGTCACAAAATAAGCTTTTAAGATATTTTCAGGCGAGAATGTAGGTGTGTAAACTTCAAATATCTGCTTGTTTTATCAAGACATCCCATATTTAGCGACAGTGCTCTGACTACGTCGGTCCTGCCTGACAGCTAGCCGGCTACCTAGCTAGCTGCCGCACTTGGCTGCAAATGGATAGCGAGGGGACTCTCTGTCGTTTCACCTCCCCGGTCTCTCGCAAATGCTCGCATAGAATCGGAGTTACAGCTGGATGTGGAAAAAATAACTGAGTTGTTTGGTGGTGGAGCTACAACAGAGGGCAGCTACCCACCGGTGTGTGACAGAAAGGACATGCCGCCAACGAGACATATGAGGCCGGGCAGGCGATTGCTAACGCGGTGGTCAATCATGGATCAGGGAAAGCGAAGGCAGGAGCGTGAGGTGAACTGAATTTCAGGTAAGAAGTTATGAACTGCACTCTATTTGGGTCAGATATAAACCGAGTTTAGGTGTAGTTTATTTAGCAGCAGTTCTCTTATGTGTTGCTGATAGCCGGCTAGCTAGCTAGCGCCGCTAGCATAGTTAGCTCGCGCCGCTAGCAACCCTTCGTGAAAAAGCACCCAGGCTTGGCTTATATTGAGGCGGGTGAAACTCGTGTCAGCACCCGGTCGCTCTCTATTTGGGTCAGATATAAACCGAGTTTTGGTGTAGTTTATTTTCGTTGACCTTTTACAATCGTAATGCCACGGGAGTTTATATACAGCTGTGTGCGCACTAAGTTACTGACGTTGGACTTTATTTTATTCATTAGGGTTAGTTCATAGAGTTGCCGTGCCGTACAAACGGAATCATCCCACATTCAGAGAAAACATTATGATTTATTCTGTCGTTACGAAGCCTCCCCTGTCATTCTCTCGCGTGTTGAAACGTCAATCATGAAACTGATCAATGATCGGCTGTTCGCTCTTATTTATCGCGCTAAACAACAGCAGCACGTTTAAGCTTGATCAGCTGTTGTTAGAATTCTTTTGATTTTAATTTCTAGTATCAGCTGATGTTTGCTGGAGCATGAAGATGAAATCAGGAGATGTCCTCACTGAATCATCAGAGCTGAACTGGTGATGGAGAAACAGGTTTACACTTTAGGTGACATGAATGAGTTGAAGGGAAGTTATGAGTTGTTTCTGAGAGACAAAGACCAAGCTCCTTTTTTGTGTAGCTGACAGCTGGTAACTGTGCAGGGGCGGATCTAGCAAAGCTTTTGGGGGGGGGGGGGAGCTAGGGCATTAACAGAGAAAGGTGGACACAAAGATATACTTTTCTTTCTTACTCTCATATAAAATATTTAGCTTTTATTAAATAGTTATCTGAATCTCACAACCAAAGTTTGTATAATAATACACAGGATTGGCTGTAGACCATTGTTCATAATTCAGAACACTGTGTAAAAATAACAAAAAACAAAAAGTGAATGCATGTGTGAAAAGTGGTCTATAATGTAATGCTTCAAAGTGTGTTCATGCAAACATTGTCGGGTCTGCCGTGGTACAATGGGACTTCTGCTCATGAACCTGTGTGCACAGCGTCTGCAAATCGGCGCTGTACAAAGTAACTTCATCTTTACACAAAACTGTAAGCTGTCATCTGTGAAGCGTGAGCGGTGTTTGTTTTTACCATAGTTCATGGTGGAGAATGGCTGCTCTTCTGAGTTTTGCTCTCTGTAGCCGTATGAATGGCAAACTACAGTGATTAGCAGCGGCATAGGCACACATAAAATTTCTTCTGAAATTTTCGCTTTCTAGTTATTATTATTATTATGTGTGCCTATGACAAGAGGCACACATATTACTATTCGTCGGATTTATTATTATTATTATTATTCTTCAGTTTCCGCCTGAAATTTTGCAGCGAAACTCGCCCCGCAGTTTTGAGACAAGCTTCATATATGTTACCTCATTTTGTGCGGCTGGATCAGGAATGGTGTGCTATGACTTTTGGTGTTTATAACTATTATAGTTTTTAAATATTAATATTTTAGTGAAAATTTTCCCGCGCTTCTCTGCCAAACAGTTTTGAAAATAGGGTTACATATGTTAGATCATTTTGTGCGGCTGGAGCTGGACTAGTATGGTATACACTTTTGGTGTTTATGACTTTTATAGTTTTTGAAATATTTAGATTTTAGTGCAAATTTAGGCCAATTTCCATAGAAACAGACTTTATTTGTGGTGGGTTGGCTCTCTCTAGTGGTATACCGGGAGTAGTACGGCTGAAAATCTGTATGCTTGTTACAAAACTCCATATCCCATAATTCATAGCACCCCTCTGCCGAGTTAAACAATGGCGGACACCACTTCGTTTTATATGTCTTTTATTCGTGTTTCTAGGTCACAAAATACACTTTTAAGATATTTTCAGGCGAGAATGTAGGTGTGTAAACTTCAAATATCTGCTCGTTTTATCAAGACATCCCATATTAGCGACAATTCTCTTAAGTGTTGCTGATAGCCGGCTAGCTAGCTAGCGCCGCTAGCTTAGCTAGCTAGCGCCCCTTCGTGAAAAACCACCCAGGCTTGGCTGATAGTGAGGTGGCTAAAATTTGTTTAATCGCCTGATCGCTCGGCAAGGGTCTGTGTCTTAGCTGGACTTATTTTTCGTTTATATGGGCCGATGATGCTGGTCGATGTGGAAAAAATAACTGAGTTGTTTGGTGGTGGAGCTACAACAGAGGGCAGCTATCCACCGGTGTGTGACAGAAAGGACATGCCGCGAACGAGACATACAAGGCGGTGAGGCTACCGCCGATCGTCCGGTGTTTGCTAACGCGGAGGTCAATCGTGGATCAGGGAAAGCGAAGGCAGGAGCGTGAGGTGAACTGAATTTCAGGTAAGAAGTTATGACCTGCACTCTATTTGGGTCAGATATAAACCGAGTTTAGGTGTAGTTTATTTAGCAACAGTTCTCTTACGTGTTGCTGATAGCCGGCTGGCTAGCTAGCTAGCGCCGCTAGCTTAGCTAGCTAGCGCGGCTAGCGACCCTTCGTGAAAAACCACCCAGGCTTGGCTGATAGTGAGGTGGCTAAAATTTGTTTAATCGCCCGATCGCTCGGCAAGGGTCTGTGTCTTAGCTGGACTTATTTTTCGTTTATATGGGCCGATGATGCTGGTCGATGTGGAAAAAATAACTGAGTTGTTTGGTGGTGGAGCTACAACAGAGGGCAGCTATCCACCGGTGTGTGACAGAAAGGACATGCCGCCAACGAGACATATGAGGCCGGGCAGGCGATTGCTAACGCGGTGGTCAATCATGGATCAGGGAAAGCGAAGGCAGGAGCGTGAGGTGAACTGAATTTCAGGTAAGAAGTTATGACCTGCACTCTATTTGGGTCAGATATAAACCGAGTTTAGGTGTAGTTTATTTAGCAACAGTTCTCTTACGTGTTGCTGATAGCCGGCTGGCTAGCTAGCTAGCGCCGCTAGCTTAGCTAGCTAGCGCGGCTAGCGACCCTTCGTGAAAAACCACCCAGGCTTGGCTGATAGTGAGGTGGCTAAAATTTGTTTAATCGCCCGATCGCTCGGCAAGGGTCTGTGTCTTAGCTGGACTTATTTTTCGTTTATATGGGCTGATGATGCTGGTCGATGTGGAAAAAATAACTGAGTTGTTTGGTGGTGGAGCTACAACAGAGGGCAGCTATCCACCGGTGTGACAGAAAGGACATGCCGCCAACGAGACATATGAGGCCGGGCAGGCGATTGCTAACGCGGTGGTCAATCATGGATCAGGGAAAGCGAAGGCAGGAGCGTGAGGTGAACTGAATTTCAGGTAAGAAGTTATGAACTGCACTCTATTTGGGTCAGATATAAACAGAGTTTAGGTGTAGTTTATTTTCGTTGTGCTGACTTTTTACAATCGTACTGCGTGCTAGCTAGCACGACGGGAGTTTATATACAGCTGTGTGCGCGCTAAGTTACTGACGTTGGACTTTATTTTATTCATAATGGTTAGTTCGTAGAGTTGCCGTACAAACGGAATCGTGCCACATTCAGAGAAAATATTACGATTTATTCTGTCGTTACGAAGCCTCCCCTGTCATTCTCTCGCCTGTTGAAACTTCAGTCATGAAACTGATCAATGATCGGCTTTTCTCTCTTGTTTGTTTATCGCGCTAAACAACAGCAGCACGTTTAAGCTTGATCAGCTGTTGTTAGAATTCATTTGCTTTTAATTTCTAGTATCAGCTGGTGTTTGCAGCCACAGCTGTAAAAACGGCTGTTCCAAACCAGATATCCTTACTGAATCATCAGAGCTGAACAGGTGATGGAGAAACAGGTTTACCCTTAGGTGACATGAATGAGTTGAAGGGAAGTTATGAACTGTTTCTGAGAGACAAACACCAAGCTCATTTTTTTGTGTAGCTGACAGCTGGTAACTGTGCAGGGGCGGATCTAGCAAAGCTTTTGCCAGGGGGCCAGGTAGGGCATTAACAGAGAAAGGTGGACACAAAGATATACTTTTCTTTCTTACTCTCATACAGGGAGTGCAGAATTATTAGGCAAGTTGTATTTTTGAGGAATAATTTTATTATTGAACAACAACCATGTTCTCAATGAACCCAAAAAACTCATTAATATCAAAGCTGAAAGTTTTTGGAAGTAGTTTTTAGTTTTAGCTATTTTAGGGGGATATCTGTGTGTGCAGGTGACTATTACTGTGCATAATTATTAGGCAACTTAACAAAAAACAAATATATACCCATTTCAATTATTTATTTTTACCAGCGAAACCAATATAACATCTCCACATTCACAAATATACATTTCTGACATTCAAAAACAAAACCAAAACAAATCAGCGACCAATATAGCCACCTTTCTTTGCAAGGACACTCAAAAGCCTGCCATCCATGGATTCTGTCAGTGTTTTGATCTGTTCACCATCAACATTGCGTGCAGCAGCAACCACAGCCTCCCAGACACTGTTCAGAGAGGTGTACTGTTTTCCCTCCTTGTAAATCTCACATTTGATGATGGACCACAGGTTCTCAATGGGGTTCAGATCAGGTGAACAAGGAGGCCATGTCATTAGTTTTTCTTCTTTTATACCCTTTCTTGCCAGCCACGCTGTGGAGTACTTGGACGCGTGTGATGGAGCATTGTCCTGCATGAAAATCATGTTTTTCTTGAAGGATGCAGACTTCTTCCTGTACCACTGCTTGAAGAAGGTGTCTTCCAGAAACTGGCAGTAGGACTGGGAGTTGAGCTTGACTCCATCCTCAACCCGAAAAGGCCCCACAAGCTCATCTTTGATGATACCGGCCCAAACCAGTACTCCACCTCCACCTTGCTGGCGTCTGAGTCGGACTGGAGCTCTCTGCCCTTTACCAATCCAGCCACGGGCCCATCCATCTGGCCCATCAAGACTCACTCTCATTTCATCAGTCCATAAAACCTTAGAAAAATCAGTCTTGAGATATTTCTTGGCCCAGTCTTGACGTTTCAGCTTGTGTGTCTTGTTCAGTGGTGGTCGTCTTTCAGCCTTTCTTACCTTGGCCATGTCTCTGAGTATTGCACACCTTGTGCTTTTGGGCACTCCAGTGATGCTGCAGCTCTGAAATATGGCCAAACTGGTGGCAAGTGGCATCTTGGCAGCTGCACGCTTGACTTTTCTCAGTTCATGGGCAGTTATTTTGCGCCTTGGTTTTTCCACACGCTTCTTGCGACCCTGTTGACTATTTTGAATGAAACGCTTGATTGTTCGATGATCACGCTTCAGAAGCTTTGCAATTTTAAGACTGCTGCATCCCTCTGCAAGATATCTCACTATTTTTGACTTTTCTGAGCCTGTCAAGTCCTTCTTTTGACCCATTTTGCCAAAGGAAAGGAGGTTGCCTAATAATTATGCACACCTGATATAGGGTGTTGATGTCATTAGACCACACCCCTTCTCATTACAGAGATGCACATCACCTAATATGCTTAATTGGTAGTAGGCTTTCGAGCCTATACAGCTTGGAGTAAGACAACATGCATGAAGAGGATGATGTGGACAAAATACTCATTTGCCTAATAATTCTGCACTCCCTGTAAACACCAAGCTCCTTTTTTGTGTAGCTGACAGCTGGTAACTGTGCAGGGGCGGATCTAGCAAAGCTTTTGCCAGGGGGCCAGGTAGGGCATTAACAGAGAAAGGTGGACACAAAGATATACTTTCCTTTCTTACTCTCATATAAAATATTTAGCTTTTATTAAATACTTATCTGAATCTTACAACCAAAGTTTGTATAATAATACACAAGATTGGCTGTAGACCATTGTTCATCATTCAGAACACTGTGTAAAAATAACAAAAAACAAAAAGTGAATGCATGTGTGAAAAGTGGTCCATAATGTAATGCTTCAAAGCGTGTTCATGCAAACATTGTCGGATCTGCCGTGGTACAATGGGACTTCTGCTCATGAACCTGTGTGCACAGCGTCTGCAAATCGGCGCTGTACGAAGTAACTTCATCTTTACACAAAACTGTAAGCTGTCATCTGTGAAGCGTGAGCGGTGTTTGTTTTTACCATAGTTCATGGTGGAGAATGGCTGCTCTTCTGAGTTTTGCTCTCTGTAGCCGTATGAATGGCAACTACAGTGATTAGCAGCGGCATAGGCACACATAAAATTTCTTCTGAAATTTTCGCTTTCTAGTTATTATTATTATTCTCCAGTTTCCGCCTGAAATTTTGCAGCGAATCTCGCCCCGCAGTTTTGAGACAAGCTTCATATATGTTACCTCATTTTGTGCGGCCGGATCTGGAATGGTGTGCTATGACTTTTGGTCTTTGTGAATTTTATAGTTTTTTAAATATTAATATTTTAGTGAAAATTTTCCCGCGCTCCTCTGCTGAACAGCTTTGACATTAGGGTTACATATGTTAGATCATTTTGTGCGGCTGGAGCTGGACTATTATGTCATGACTTTTGGTGTTCATGACTTTTATAGTTTTTTAAATATTAATATTTTAGTGCAAATTTAGGCCAATTCATCTTTTGGCGCCAAATAATCAGACTTCATTTGTGGTGTGTTGGCTCTCTCTAGTGGTATGCCGGGAGTGGTACAGCCTGTGTACCCTTATTTGGATTACCGTAATGATGACAATTTCAACGGTGCGCACAGCGTCGCTGCTTTCAGGAGCCATTGGAATTTTTAAGGTTGCGCAAATCATTCAAAAGTTACGGTAATGCTTGGTGGAAAACTCAATATCCCACAATTCATAGCACGCCTCTACAGAGTGAACAATGGCGGCCACCACTTCGTTTTATATGTCTTTTATTCGTGTTTCTAGGTCACAAAATAAGCTTTTAAGATATTTTCAGGCGAGAATGTAGGTGTGTAAACTTCAAATATCTGCTTGTTTTATCAAGACATCCCATATTTAGCGACAGTGCTCTGACTACGTCGGTCCTGCCTGACAGCTAGCCGGCTACCTAGCTGGCTACCTAGCTAGCTGCCGCGCTTGGCTGCAAATGGATAGCGAGGGGACTCTCTCTGTCGTTTCACCTCCCTGGTCTCTCGCAAATGCTCGCATAGAATCGCAGTTACAGCTGGATGTGGAAAAAATAACTGAGTTGTTTGGTGGTGGAGCTACAACAGAGGGCAGCTACCCACCGGTGTGTGACAGAAAGGACATGCCGCCAACGAGACATATGAGGCCGGGCAGGCGATTGCTAACGCGGTGGTCAATCATGGATCAGGGAAAGCGAAGGCAGGAGCGTGAGGTGAACTGAATTTCAGGTAAGAAGTTATGAACTGCACTCTATTTGGGTCAGATATAAACCGAGTTTAGGTGTAGTTTATTTAGCAGCAGTTCTCTTATGTGTTGCTGATAGCCGGCTAGCTAGCTAGCGCCGCTAGCATAGTTAGCTCGCGCCGCTAGCAACCCTTCGTGAAAAAGCACCCAGGCTTGGCTTATATTGAGGCGGGTGAAACTCGTGTCAGCACCCGGTCGCTCTCTATTTGGGTCAGATATAAACCGAGTTTAGGTGTAGTTTATTTAGCAGCAGTTCTCTTATGTGTTGCTGATAGCCGGCTAGCTAGCTAGCGCCGCTAGCATAGTTAGCTCGCGCCGCTAGCAACCCTTCGTGAAAAAGCACCCAGGCTTGGCTTATATTGAGGCGGGTGAAACTGGTGTCAGCACCCGGTCGCTCTCTATTTGGGTCAGATATAAACCGAGTTTAGGTGTAATTTATTTTCGTTGACCTTTTACAATCGTAATGCCACGGGAGTTTATATACAGCTGTGTGCGTACTAAGTTACTGACGTTGGACTTTATTTTATTCATTAGGGTTAGTTCATAGAGTTGCCGTGCCGTACAAACGGAATCGTCCCACATTCAGAGAAAACATTATGATTTATTCTGTCGTTACGAAGCCTCCCCTGTCATTCTCTCGCGTGTTGAAACGTCAATCATGAAACTGATCAATGATCGGCTGTTCGCTCTTATTTATCGCGCTAAACAACAGCAGCACGTTTAAGCTTGATCAGCTGTTGTTAGAATTCTTTTGATTTTAATTTCTAGTATCAGCTGATGTTTGCTGGAGCATGAAGATGAAATCAGGAGATGTCCTTACTGAATCATCAGAGCTGAACTGGTGATGGAGAAACAGGTTTACACTTTAGGTGACATGAATGAGTTGAAGGGAAGTTATGAGTTGTTTCTGAGAGACAAAGACCAAGCTCCTTTTTTGTGTAGCTGACAGCTGGTAACTGTGCAGGGGCGGATCTAGCAAAGCTTTTAGGGGGGGGGAGCTAGGGCATTAACAGAGAAAGGTGGACACAAAGATATACTTTTCTTTCTTACTCTCATATAAAATATTTAGCTTTTATTAAATAGTTATCTGAATCTCACAACCAAAGTTTGTATAATAATACACAGGATTGGCTGTAGACCATTGTTCATAATTCAGAACACTGTGTAAAAATAACAAAAAACAAAAAGTGAATGCATGTGTGAAAAGTGGTCTATAATGTAATGCTTCAAAGTGTGTTCATGCAAACATTGTCGGGTCTGCCGTGGTACAATGGGACTTCTGCTCATGAACCTGTGTGCACAGCGTCTGCAAATCGGCGCTGTACAAAGTAACTTCATCTTTACACAAAACTGTAAGCTGTCATCTGTGAAGCGTGAGCGGTGTTTGTTTTTACCATAGTTCATGGTGGAGAATGGCTGCTCTTCTGAGTTTTGCTCTCTGTAGCCGTATGAATGGCAAACTACAGTGATTAGCAGCGGCATAGGCACACATAAAATTTCTTCTGAAATTTTCGCTTTCTAGTTCTTTATTATACTTTATTCTGGTTGCTTCCGTACGTTTTTTGCCGCTTAACTACTGCTTCAGTTTTCAGCCGATTTTCACCGTTCAAACTCTATACTGTTCTGCTCTTTCTGCTGACGTAGGCTATGACTTTTGGTGTTTATTACTGTTATACTTTTTAAAATATTACACTTTTTTCCTTTAATTTGTCCCATTGAAATGAATGGAAATCTTCAGAAATTCTGCTAAAACTTGATTGTTTTTGAAACTTAACTACTTTGTCATACTTTCACCTAGAAACTCCATTCAAACTTTAAAATGTTCTCAAATTATTGGGCTATTCCTGTCTGATTCAGCTTTTTCAGATCTTCTACCGTTTTAATTTTATACCTCTTTAAGTTTTGAGTTGCAAAATTGTGATTTTTCAGAAAATACATGCGTTGTTATGGTTGCTATGCAATTAACTCAGAGTGTGCACTTGTCCTTTCTGAATTTTCTCTTCATGTCTGAACAACTTCTTGCTACTCGCTCAATTTCCACTCAAGCCCCGCATATTATACATCAAAACGTAGGTATTTTTGCTGGCTTTCAGAAAATGTCACTATCATTCTTGTGGGACTTACAGATTTTTTGCAAATCTCCTCAGAGCAACACAAAGTCTCAAAACTCTCCATAGAAACTCAATGGAGAGTTTCTTCAAAATCAGCGCTGGAATTCTCTAATGAGAGGCATTTTCAAATCATCATATCTCCTTAACGAAACAAAGTTGAGACATGAGGCTTGTGCAAATATATCTTCAGACACTCCTGATGCTCACAATTCTAGAAGTTTTTTCTCACCTATTACCGTTCTGAGATGAGTTACACTTGTTTGAGGGTAGGAAATTCGTCATTCGCTCAGATCTGTTCAGATTTCAAACTCTGGAAATGAGGCACTTTTTTCTCTCGTCATATCTTTTTGATGGATTTCCACAGAGACATGAAAATTTCCATGACTGTTCACCAAAGCCTGCTGTTTCTTACGCTGAAAGAATGATTTTGATGCTCCATATAGATTTAGAGTTACAAAACGTTGTTTGAGGGCAAGTCAAGGCAGTTTTGCTTTGCCTCTACTCAGTTACAGTGTATTACAAGTCATATATGTTCAATAATTTATATTTTATCTCTGAATTATGAAGACCTGCAGATTCCCCCATCTCTTCTGAACAAAACGGTGTCAGAATGAGCATTCTAGCCCCTACGGTTAGGAAATTATGGCCATTTGTTCGAGGGAGTCCTGAATGTGAGAAATACACTGAAGAAGACTCATACTTCTCTCTGTGTCTGTGTGTGTAAGGGCTGATTACAGCAGGTGCAGCCAATTTAACTGACCTAGATATACCAAGCCCAGACTCTTAACAGCCACTGTTCCCTTTAGGCTCTGTGTATGTGTGTGTGTATCAATATTTCTCCCATGTTAAAGTATTACTCCTCCATAATAGTATTTCTGCTAAATCAAAGTACTTCTACTACATCTTAGTACTTCTGCTCAATCATAGTAATTCTGGGTAATCATAGTATTTTTGCCAAATCATGGTATTTGTGCCAAATCATGGTTTTTGTGTCAAATCATGACATTTCTGATATGTTATAGTATTACTAGTAGGTGGAGGTATTTCTGTTATGTTATAGTTTATGTGCTGAATATAGTATATCTGCCAAATCATAGTATTTATCCCAAATCATAGTATTTGTGCAAAATTACAGTATTTCTGCTAAAAAGCAGAAATAGTACCTTTTAGCAGAAATTTCTGTCAAAAGATATTATTTATGTTAAAACATAGTATTTCTGCTAAATCATAGTATTTGTGCCAAATCATAGTATTTCTACTAAGTCATAGTACTTGTGCCAAATCATACTATTTGTACCCAATCATAGTATTTCTGCCATATCATTGTATTTGTGCCAAATCATGGTATTTTTTTGCCAAATCATGTTATTTGTGCCCAATTAAAATTTCTGTTATGTTATAGTATTACTACTAAGTCGTAGAATTTCTGTTATGTTATAGTATATCTGCTGATTATAGTATATGTGCCAAATCATAGTATTTATAGCAAATCATAGTATTTGTGCCCAAACATAGTATTTCTTGCCAAATTGTAGTATTTGTGCAAAAACATACTATGTCTGCTAAATCACAGTATATCTGTTATGTTATAGTATTACTACTAAGGCATAGTATTTCTACCAAATCAAAGTATTCCTTCAAAATCATAGTATTACTGCAATTTCATAGTATTTGAGCAAAATCGTAGTATTTGTGCAAAAACATACTATGTCTGCAAAATCACAGTATATCTGTTATATTATAGTATTACTACTAAGGCATAGTATTTCTACCAAATCATAGTATTCCTTCAACATGATAGTGTTACTGTAGTTTCATAGTATTTGAGCAAAATCGTAGTATTTGTGCAAAAACATGCTGTGTCTGCAAAATCAGTATAACTGTTATGTTATAGTATTACTACTAAGGCATAGTATTTCTACCACATCATAGTATTCCTTCAAAATCATAGTATTACTGCAATTTCATAGTATTTGAGCAAAGTCGTAGTATTTGTGCAAAAACATATTATGTCTGCAGAATCACAGTATATCTTTTATGTTATAGTATTACTACTAAGGCATAGTATTTCTACCACATCATAGTATTCCTTCAAAATCATAGTATTACTGCAATTTCATAGTATTTGAGCAAAATCGTAGTATTTGTGCAAAAACATACTATGTCTGCAGAATCACAGTATATCTGTTATGTTATAGTATTACTACTAAGGCATAGTATTTCAACCACATCATAGTATTCCTTCAAAATCATAGTATTACTGCAATTTCATAGTATTTGAGGAAAATCGTAGTATTTGTGCAAAAACATACTATGTCTGCAGAATCACAGTATATCTGTTTTGTTATAGTATTACTACTAAGGCATAGTATTTCTACCTATATATAGTATTCCTTCAAAATCAAAGTATTACTGCAATTTCATAGTATTTGAGCAAAATCGCAGTATTTGTGCAAAAACATACTATGTCTGCTAATCCACAGTATATCTGTTATGTTATAGTATTACTACTAAGGCATAGTATTTCTACCAAATCATAGTATTCCTTCAAAATCAAAGTATCACTGCAATTTTATAGTATTTGAGCGACATCGTATTATTTTTGCAAAAACATATTGTCTGTTAAATCACAGTATATGTGTTATGTTATAGTATTACTACTAAGGCATAGTATTTCTACCTATATATAGTATTCCTTCAAAATCAAAGTATTACTGCAATTTCATAGTATTTAAGCAAAATCACAGTATTTGTGCAAAAACATACTATGTCTGCTAAACCACAGTATATCTGTTATGTTATAGTATTACTACTAAGGCATAGTATTTCTGCCAATTCGTAGTATTTGTACTAAATCATGGTACTTGTGCAAATCATACTATTTTTTGCAAATCATAGTATTCGAAACAAAACATAGTATTTGTACGAAATCATAGTATTTCTTTTAAAGCATAGTATTTCAATCAAATCTCAGTAGCTGTGCTGAAACGCAGTATTATTGCCAAATCATAGTATTTGTACTGAAACATAGTATTTGTGCCAAAAGAGTATTTCTACTAAATCATAGTACTTGTGCCAAATCATAGTATTTCTGCCACATTGTGCTAGTTGTGCAAAAACATAGACTGTCTGCAAAATCATAGTATATCTATTATGTTATAGTATTATTACTAAGTCGTAGACTCTCTATTTTGTTATAGTATATCTGCTGAATACAGTATATGTGCCAAATCATAGTATTTATAGCAAATCATAGTATTTGTGCTAAAACATAGTATTTCTGCCACATTATAGTATTTGTGTAAAACCAGAATGTCTGCAAAATCATCATATATCTGTTATGTTATAGTATTACTACTAAGGCATAGTATTTCTGGAAAATCATAGTATTTCAACTAAATAATAGTATTTCTCCCAAATCATAGTATTTGTTTCAAATCATAGCATCTGAACCAAATCATATTATTTGTGCCAAAACAGTGTATTTGTACAAAGTTATAACATCTTTTCTAAATCATAGTATTTCAATCAAATCTCAGTAGTTGTGCTAAATTCAGTATTATTGCCAAGTCGTACTATTTCTGCCAAATCATAGTATTTGTACTAAATCATAGTACTTGTGCCAAATTATACTATTTGTACCCAATCATAGTATTTGTGCCATATCATCGCATTTGTCAGTTCAACTTATTTAACTCTTCTCAACAGCCAAACACCTCTTCTTCACCCCGTTTCAGCAGAATTGTGAGTTTTTCACCCCTTTTCAGCACAAATCCCAGATTTTTCAGGTGTTTTCAACAGAAATCTCTTTTCAGCAGACATTCTGCTGATTCACCTTTTTCAGTGCAACTACTTCTTTACCTCTTTTCAGTAGAAATTCTGCTGATTCACCTATTTTAAGCAGAATTTTCAGCCTTTCACCTCTTATCAGTACAAATCTCAGTATCTTCTGCTCATTTCAGAAGAAACCTTTTCACCTCTCCTCTTTTCAGTACAAATTTGAACTTCTTTACACCTTTTAAGCAGAATCATTGCCTTTCCACCTCTTTTCAGCAAAAGTTTCTGTTTTTTCACGTGTATTTAGCAGAATTTTTAAGTTTCTTTACTGCCATACAATTTTTGCAGCTTTTCATCTTTTTCAGTCATTTTTATCAGTACAAATCTCAGTATCTTCTCCTCATTTCAGAAGAAACCTTTTCACCTCTCCTCTTTTCAGTACAATTTGAACTTCTTTACACCTTTGAAGCAGAATCATTGCCTTTCCACCTCTTTTCAGCAAAAGTTTCTGTTTTTTCACGTGTATTTAGCAGAATTTTTCAGTTTCTTTACTGCCATACAATTTTTGCAGCTTTTCATCTTTTTCAGTCATTTTCAGCAGACAGCTTCAGCGTTAAGGCATCCACACAGCATTTTCGCAGGAAATGCAAATTTTTCTAGTTGTGTGGATGCTGGAGGCATCCACACTATTGAGTTCCTGTTTCTCTTTATTCTTTATTATTATTCTTCAAGTTGCTTCCGTACGTGTTTTGCTGTTTAACTACTTCCACAATTTTCAGCCGATTTTCACCGTTCAAATTTTAAACTATTCTGCTATTTCTGCTAAAGTGTGCTATGACTTTTGGTATTTTTTGCTCTTATACTTTTTAAAATATTACGTTTTTTTCCTTTAATTTGTCCCATTGAAATGAATGGGAAACTTCCGCAATTCTGCTAAAACTTACTCTTTTTTGAAACTTAACTACTTTGTCCTACTTTCACCTAGAACAACCATTCAAATTTTAAAATGTTCACAAATTATTGGGCTATTCATGAATGATTCAACTTTTTCATATCTGTTACCGTTTTCATCTTATCCTCTTTAAGTTTTGAGTTTCATCTTTGTGATTTTTCACAAAATACATGCGTTGTTATGGTTGCTATGCAGTTGGTTCTAAGTGAGCCACTGTACCTTTGGCAATTTTCTCTTCATGTCCGAACAACTTCTTGCTACTCGCTCAATTTTCACTTAACCCACACAAATTATACATCAAAACGTAGGTATTTTTGCTGGCTTTCAGAAAATGTTACTATCATTGTTGTGAGATTTATAGAATTTTGGAAAATCCCCTCAGACCAATACAAAGTCAGAAAACTCTCCATAGAAAGTCAATGGAGAGTTTGTTCAAAATCATCGCTTGATTTCTGTAATGAGAGGCATATTCGAATCGTCATATCTCCTTAACGAAGCGAAGTTAAAACATGAGGCTTGTCCCCGTATATCTTCAGACACTCCTGACGCTCACAATTCAAGAATTTTTTTCTCACCTATTACCGTTCTGAAATGAGTTAGACTTGTTTGAGGGTAGGAAATTCGTCCTTCGCTCAGACTTCTTCAGATTTCAAACTCTGGAAATGAACAACTTTTTTCTCTTGTCATATCTTTTTTTTGGATTTCCACAGAGACCTGAAAATTTCCATGACTGTTCACCAAAGCCTGCTGTCTCTTACGGTGAAAAAATGATATTGATACTCCAAATAGATTTAGAGTTAGAAAGCGTTGTTTGAGGGCAAGTCAAGGCAGTTTTTGCTTTGTTCTACTCAGTTATGGTGCATTAGAAGTCAAATATCTTTAATAATTCATATTTTAATGATAAAGTGTCAACAGTTGAAGATTCCCCCATCTCTTCTGAACAAAACGGTGTAAGAATGACCATTCTAGCCCCTACGGTTAGGAAATTATGGTCATTTGTTTGAGGGGAGTCATCATTATGAGAAATAGACTGCAAAAATCCTGTCTCTCTGTGCTGCGTGCACCTGTTTTGGCAGGAAAAAGTGCACAGGCTCTCTGATTGGTGGATTCAAATTTAGCAGCTCCCAGGCTGCTTGACTGAGCTAGAAACTTACTTCTCTCTCCCTGTGTGTGTGTGTGTGTGTGTGTGTGTGAGTGAGTGAGTGAGTGAGTGAGTGAGTGAGTGAGTGAGTGTGTGTGTGTGTGTGTATGACAGGGAGAGAGAGAGAGAGAGAGAGAGAGAGAGAGAGAGAGGCTTGTTATGGATGATCTCATTGTAAAA